>NW_013541844.1:51910-104306 GCF_000499545.2 Eimeria tenella
TTTGGGGTGTTTTGGAGGGCTTGGAGGTGTTTTGGAGGGCTTGGAGGTGTTTTGGAGGCTTTCGAGGGGTTAAGGGTGTTTGGGTGTTTTGGAGGGTTTCGGGGTGTTTCGGAGGGTTTCGGGGTGTTTTGGAGGGCTTGGAGGTGTTTTGGAGGGTTTCGGGGTGTTTCGGAGGGTTTCGGGGTGTTTCGGAGGGCTTTGGGGAGTTTTAGAGGGCTTTGGGAGTTCAGGGAGGGTTTGAGAGCGTCTGGAGGGTTTGAGAGGGTCTGAGAGTGTCTGAGGAGGTGTTAGAGGCTGGAGATGGTTTGCGAGGGTTTAGAGTGTTTGCGAGGGTTTAGAGCGTTTGAGAGGGTTTATGAGGGTTGGAAAGTGTTTGAGAGGGTTTATGAGGGTTGGAGAGGGTTTATGAGGGTTGGAAAGTGTTTGAGAGGGTTTATGAGGGTTGGAGAGGGTTTATGAAGGTTGGAGAGGGTTTATGAAGGTTGGAGAGGGTTTATGAAGGTTGGAGAGGGTTTATGAAGGTTGGAGAGGGTTTATGAAGGTTGGAGAGGGTTTGTAGTGTTTGAGGGAGAGCATGAGACCTGGCAGCAGTCGAGCGATCCAGTCAAGTCCATCGCATTCCGCTCCGAACAAATGGAAGCAAATAAATGAAACCAAATAATTAAATCAGAAATCAAACAAGTCAAACCAAATAAATCAAATTAGCTGAACAAGAACACACACCCCACGTCCAGCCAAGCACCCCCCACCGAAGCAACAACCCAAGCCACCACCACCACCACCCACCAAACAGAAAAGCAAAAGCAACCAAACAACCAACCAACCAAACAAACAAACAAACAAATAAACAGAGCAAACAGAGAATTAAAACAAACAGGGAATTAAAACAAACAGGGAATTAAAACAAACGCAGAAATAAAACAAAGGCAGAAATAAAACAAAGGCAGAAATAAAACAAAGAGGAAGTGCGAGCGCAAGGCGGTGGGTGCGTGCAGGCACTTCGGAGTTCCTGCGGATAGTGCAGGTGGTGGAGACCGCCAAAATTACGAGCCCGTCGGACTTCGAGGAGATCTTCGAAGACGTCGCGGAGGGCTGCGGGCCGGAGCTGGTGGGGGGCGCGATGGTGACCCCCGAGAACCGCGGCAGCAGCCCCTACCTGATCTGCGACGTGCTGCTGCAGTTCGCTTCTGCTGCTGCATGCGACAGCAGCCTGCAGCAGCTCGCTGGCCGCCGCTACGAGGGCAAGCCCATCCACGCCATCCGCATCGACCCCGACGAGGCCGAGACTTTCGTCCTGCCCATCCTCCGCAAGCGCCGCGAGAAGCTGCAGCAGCGCGCCCCGCCCGCCTGAGGCCGCTGCTGCTGCGCTGCTGCTGCGCTGCTGCTGCGCGGCTGCGGCTTGTAGTGCGGCGCAGGCCCTTGGGGGCCCCGCGCCGCAGCTGGATTTCAAACAGATTTCCCGCGACCCTCTTGCGCCCACGCCACGCCTTCTGCATGCGCCGGACGCATGCACCGGCGCGCGGCTGGCGGCCCCGCCGGCCCTGCCCACCCCCACCACGAGTTCTTTCCCTCCCAAATTGATTTGTTCCGTCCAAAGAGGTCCTTTTAAGTCGCCGCGCGAACGTCCACGCGCCGGCAGCGCCTCTCGCTGCTGCTGCTGCGTAGGCAGCGCCAGCAGTGGCAGCAGCGCAGTGGTAGTGGTAGTGTGGCCACGGTTGTAGGTTTTTAGGTAGTTTAATTTTGTTCAAATGTGTGCTTAGTTTCTTTAGTTTGTTATTTAGTTGGTCATGAGACTCGGCTTTGACTCCGAAGACGCAGCCGCAGGTGCTCACTCCGCCGACGCGGCCGGCCCGCGCATGCGCTGCCTTTGTGGTGCGTCTGTTGGGCGTTTTCGGCGGGAAAAGCGAATAAATTTGCAAAAAAGAAATAATAAAAGGAATCAGTGAGTTTAAATGCATTCAAGTGCATTTAAATGCGTTAAACGAGCCTTCCGGAACGTGTACGATGGCCGCATCGACGGCGGACGGGGAAGAACTCGGCGCGCGCCGGGCGGTGTCTGTACAGCGCATCTGGGGGGATTAAGTGGCGGGAAAGCGGCGAATCTTCACAAAAACAAAACATGAAATTCAAATTGTCGATTTACTTTTGCTATTTGGGCCTCAGCTTCCTCGCGAGCCTCTCGGAGGCGCTGCAGGCCGTCAGCCTCTTCCGCGTGCTGTCTGTACACCACAAACTCCCGCTGCACGCCGTCAACAAACTGCTGCTGCTCTCTGCAGCAGCAAGGGCCCTCTGCGGCTTCCTCTGGGGGCCCCTCTTGGACCTGGGGGGCCCCCCTCTTGGCTGCTGCTTGTTCTTCCTTTGTTCCCTGGGGGCCTCGCTGCTCACCCGCTGCAGCACTGTCTCCTTTTCCCTCTTGGCAGCAGCAAGACTCTTCGGGGGCGCAGCCACCAGCCTTTTGGAGACAGCCTTCGAGGCCTTCGCTGTACACGGACACAGACAAACCCAGCAGCAGCAGCAGCAGCAGCAGCAGCAGGAGACGGGGGCGCAGCACTCGCTCTTGGGGCAGCAGGAGAAGGCGCAGCAGCAGCTGCAGCAGCAGCAGCAGCAGGGCTCGCAGCCGCAACGGCAGCTGGATCGAATGCTGGCGCACGGGTCTGCTGCTGCTGCAGTGGCTGCCGTTGCTGCTGGTGCTGCTGCTGCTGCTGCTGCTCACCTGGGGGGCCCTTTTTGTCCCTTTTATTTATCTGAAATCATTTGTCTCTTTTGTGTCTCCGCGTTCGCGCTGCGCTGGCTAGCTGTACATACACCCCAGCACAAGCGCCGCCAGGCAAGGGCCTCCTGTGAGTCGCCAAATGTTTTTATTTGTTTTATTTTTATTTTTTGTTCTTTAATCTAGTTTGATTGTTTGAATTGGATTCTTCTCTGCTTCTCTTCAGCGTCTCTTCTCCAGTTCTTTTTGTCTTGTAAGTGTCTCATTAGTGTCTTTTAAATGTCTCCTCAGTGCCTCTTTTTTATATTTTTAGCATATCTTTAATGCCTTTTTATACCTCCTCCTCATCCTTTTGATATATCTATCTTTAACATCTTTTAAACAGATATTCAAAATCATTTTAATACATCTTCAACACCTCTTTTTAATCTTTTCAGTATCTCTTTAATGGCTTCTTAATGTCTCTTTAATGTCCCTTTATTATCTCTTTAGTGTCTCTTTAATACTTTTTAAAAACATCTTTGTTGTCTCTTAGGTGTCTCTCTAAACTCTCTTTGCCATCTCTCCGATGTATCTTTAATGCATTTTAATATATTTTAAATATATTTTTATTATCTTTTTCGTGCTTTTTATATATATATTTAGTCTATTTGCAAATTATATATTTAGTATATGTTTAATATATTTATTATTATTTTATCTTTTTATAATACTCTAAGTGTCTCTTAGGAGTCTCTTCTGTGTCTCTTCAAGTCCCCCAAAAGGCGTCTCAAGGGCCTCTTAAAACCCTCCCTAAACCCTCACTAAACCCTCGTTAAACCCTCGTCAAACCCTCGTTAAACACTCGCGAAGCCCTGCTAAAACCCTCCTAAAACCCCTCTACAGCCCTCCGTAGACCCTATTCAAAAATACTTCTAAAACTCTCCTAAAACCCTCCTTAAACCCTCCTAAAACACTCCGAAAACCCTTCTGAAATCTTCCTTAAACCCCTCTAAAACTCTTCTAAGTCCCTTCTAGAATTCTCCTCAAACCCTTCTAAAACCCTTCTAAAACCCTCGGAAAACCCCCTTAAAGCCCACAAAAAGTTCTTTGAAGGTCTTCTCCTTTTAAAGTTCCTTTTAATATCCTTTTTGTGCATCTTCCTTTTATTTTTTAAAACTATTTGTCCTTTTACTGCATCTCTACTTTTTAGAGTTGTTCTAGATGCCCTTTTAATGCGTCTTTAGTGTCTCTTCAAACTCTCCTTTAAATTGCCCTTTAATGCATCTTTATTTTTTTTTAAAAGTCTCCTTAAAGTGTCTTTTTAATGCATTTTAGGATCTATTTAGTCTCTTTTAATTCTCCCTCTAGTGCCTCTTTGCTGTCTCTTTAGGCTTTTTCAGATGTCCCTTTAATGCATCTTAAGGGTTTATTTCAAGTCCCACTTAAATGTCTTTTCAGTCCATCTTGAAAGAGTTCATTTAAAATCTCTTTTTAAATACCTTTTGGTGCAACTCTTTTGTCTCTTTAAAGTCCTCTTTGTGTCCCTTTGGAGTCTCCTGAAAACCAGCTGTTTTCGTTTGTCTCTTTCTTCCTTTTTGCTGCTTTTCGTCATCAGCCTCTGCTTTGCTGCTGCTGCTGCTGCTGCTGCTGTTTGCCGCTCAGGCCAGGGCTTGCTGCTGAGTAACTTGCTGCTGCCTCAGCAGTGCCACAACAACAGCAGCAGCAGCAGCAGCAGCAGCAAAGAGAAGCCCCGCTGGTTCTCCTGCTCTTTGGGGGCCATTCGCCTGTTTGCTTCTTCAGCAGCAGCACGTGTTGCCTTTCTGCTGCAGCTGCTGTTTGAGGTGTCCCTCGAGCTCTTTATTGCGGCCTGGGTCCCCCTGCTGCTGTCGCAGCAAGCCCTTCCCAGCAGCAGCAGCAGCAGCGGCAGCAGCAGCAGCAGCAGAGGCAGCAGCAGCAGCAGCAGCAGTTCGGTGGGCGGCGATGCCGCGCGTTTGAGCTGTACAGACACCTCGGCTGCGCTAATGCAGCCGGGCGGCGCAGCGCCCATGAGCAATTTGAATTCAAATTTGAATTTGAATTTAAATTCAAATTTAAATTCGAATTTAAATTCAAATTTGAATTTAAATATAAATTCAAATTCAAATTCAGATCCAGATTTAATTTGCTTCGGCTTTCAACTTTCTCCGGACCTCTTCATCGGAGCTGCTTTCGCTCTCCTGATGATGGCCACCGCAGGCGGCTCTCTGCTGTTCAGTGCCGTAAAGCAAGCTGCTGCTGCTGCTGCTGCTGCTTGTGCTGCTGCTGCTTGTGCTGTTGCTGCTGTTGATGCTTCTGCTGCTGCCGCTTCTCTTACCGGTGGTGCTGCCTTTTCTGCTTCAGCTGCTGCTTCTCCGAATTCTCCTGCTGCAGTTGCTGCTCTCCTGCTGCAGCTGCTGCCGCTTCTCCTGCAGCCGCTGCTCTTGCTTCTGCATTTGCTTCTGCTGCTGCTGCTGTTTTTCTGTGCCGCTGCTCCTTTTTGTAATTCTGCTGCTGCTGCTGCTTCTGACGAGTCCTTTATATTGTTCAATGAGCCTGTAGTGTATTAATTTATCATCTTCCACTTTTAATTAATTAATCAATTAATTAATTACTTAGCGAATTTATCAATTGGTTGACCATTGAATTGAGTCTGCCGTTCTGCTGCTGCTGTGCGTTCAGCTGCTGCAGTGTTTCTCTTGGCGTTTGTCTCGTATAATTTCGTTCTCGTTTTTTTTGGGATTTATTTCTCTTTTCTTTTGTCTCCTTCTCGACTCGTTGTCTCTTTCCTTCCTTTCCCTTCTCGCCTTCGAGGTGCGCCCCCAGCCGCCGGAACAACAATCCCACCACTGTTGCTGCTGCTCTTGCTGCTGCTGCTCCTGCTCTTGCTGCTGCTGCTGCTGCTGCTGCGTGTTCCCTCTGCCACCGCGACCACGGCTGACTGAAGTCAGCGCTCCTATCTGTCAAGAGTTCAGTGCGTTTGTTTGTTATTTATTATGCAAATAAGGGATTTATTCCGGACTTACTTTTGCACTTTTTCGCACTTGTTGCTGCGCTGCTGCTGCTCGAACCGCAGCTGGCCGTGGGGCTGCTGCAGCCGAGCCTGTCGAGCCTGCGGGTGGTGGCCTTTCCCAAGGCCGTGCGCAGCAGCTGCGCTGCAGCCCCTCGATTTTGTTTTTGCATTTTATTCCTTCTTTTGCAAACCTCAAAAGTCGACCCAAACGCCAGTCGCGGGCTCTTCGCTGCTGCTGCGGCTCTCATGGTGGGTCCCGGAGCTCCAGCAGCAGCAGCAGCAGCAGCAGCACAGAACTTGTGCTGCAGCCAGTTGCTGCGCTTGCTGCAGCGCGGCTGCTTGTTGCACTTGATGAGTTCGTGTCTTGGAGTTGGCGTTTTGGAATTAAATCCGTCCTCCTTTTAAGTCCACTTCAATAATTGCGTTGTCTACTGAATCTTCTAAATTTGAAAATTCAGTTTCTTTTTTTGAATTTAAAATAAAATATTCTACTTCAGTTTTGCTGCTGAGCTTTCCTCTTGTGCTGTTTCGCCAGGCAGCGGGCGGGGCGGCCGCGGCTCTGACCAGCGGCGTTTTGGAGAAGGCGGGGAAAGACGATTTGCAAAAAAAATGAGAAGAAAAAAAAGAGGAAATGGGGAAATAAAACAATAGAAGAAAGGATATCCTTCAATAAAACCAAAGAGGAAAGAAGCAAGAACAGAGAAAACGGGGAGAAGGAAAGAAATTCAAAACGAAATCAGCGAAGACGCGACACTGAGGAGCAAATAAATGAAAATGTGAATTGAGAAATGGATCTTTATTTGCACTACGTGTACATACACCGGAGCAAACGCGAAAAAAACAGAAATGCCAGATTTTGCAATTGCTGAAATTGTTTTTTGCATTTTCACTTTTCCACTTCAAAGGCAGCGGCCAGCTAATTGAGCAGCAGCAGCAAAAAGCAATATGACTTTCACTTGTTGCTTCTGCTTCTCTTCCAGTGAAGTGGAAAAGGCAAATTAAAAAGCAGCAGCATTGACAAAAAGTCCAAAAGTGGCTGCAACGGATTGCGGAAAAGTACCGGAGAAGAAGAAAGGCGGCGAAGGAAGCAGAAGGCGTTCCAGTGTACAGACACCGGCGAGGTGAGCGCGAAGTAGCCTTTTGCTTTTCACTTTTCTGCTTTTCACTTTTTTGAATTTTTGGATTCCGCAGCTGCTGTCTTCTGAAGCCACCTGGCCAAGCCCTTGTGAGTAGCGAGGGGCGCGGCGGAAGGCAACAGAATAAAACAAAATAGAGTTAAATTAAATTAAATTAAAAATTTGAATTACTTGTTCGCGCGGGGGCTGCACGTACACTGCGTGGGGTGCGGGCGCTCCTCGAGTGCAGCGGCTGCGGTGTACGGAGAGCGGGTCCAGTTGCTGCGCAAAAACTCCATTTTTTTCTTCTAAAGACTTTCGTAATCATTAGTTGAACAAAAGTGGAAAGTGCGCAGCAAATGGAGAGCCACGAGCGAGCGAACTCCGCAGCAGCGCCGCGCCAACTAGCTGCTGCCTGTGCTGCGCAGCGGGCGGCCTGGAGAAGCAATGAAGGGAAATTTGGCAAAGACAAACGCGCAGCAAGTCCGGAGCTCGCGGGCTAGCAAGAGTACAAGTCCGAGACCCTGGTGTGGAGCTTTCCGTCGGGATTCAACTTGTGGTGGAACTGTTCAGGAATGACGATTTCAGTCCAGTCGCCGTCTTCGCCGGCCTTGGGGACGTTCAAGTTCATCTCCGTGGACTTGCTGCTGGTGATTTCGACGCCCCTGCTTTCGTGGGAAACGAAGATGTCCACTTTCTGGCTCTTGTCGATCGAGACTGCGGGCACGCAGCCCGTGACCTGCAGCTTGATCTTCTGGCTGTTCACTATTTCCACAGTTGCAATTAAACTCGCCACGCAAATGCGGCAGTCCGCGCACGAGTCCACAATCAAAGAGTTCAGCTTCCCCTCCACCTGCAGGCTCAGCCCTGCGCAGTCCCGCACCTGCGCGAATGCCGCCAGCCCCCGATGCGCAAACCGGCGGACTTCTCCCACACTAAATGCGCCAAAAAGTGAAAATTGCGCAAAAGTTTGATCCAAACACGAAGTAATAAATGCCCGAAGCACAAATGACCTGCATTCCCTCCGCAGTCAGCAGCCAGCTGTATGCTCGCAGCTGCAGATACACCTCAGCGCGAGCCAGATCGGCGCGCGTTCAAAACCCGCAAAGGAATGCATAATTAGTTCTGTAAATGTGCCTCTCTGCGTCTCGCATTCTTTTCAAAACGAGCAGATCCATGCGGATCAGGATCGCCTTTACTATTCAACTTAGCGTTTCTGCCGAACTTGCAAAAGGTACATTTACTTCTGCAGCTGCCTCCACGCGTTTTCGCGTGCTTTCGCCGCACCCGCGTTCATGCGCACTCATGCACAGATAAGGAAGCTGGCAGCCACGCATTCCCAGACGCAAAGCACAGCTGAAGCCAAACTTGAACAGAATTGAATGTGCAGGCACTGGGCTGCGGATGCGCGATCAGGCGGGAAGGAAAGCACTAAAAGGATCAGCAGAGACGGACAAATAAGACTCCAATGCACACGCATGCGCGAACATGCAAATTAATTGGTGTTCCGTACGCCCGCAGCGAACCAGTGGAAACGTGAACTTGAATTACCGGCCCGTAGTGTTGCACGCGCAAGGCCGCATGCAGAGATGCGCAGTGTGCCGTGGCTTGCCTGGACTTTGTGTTTCATTTGCCCATCTTTGAGTGTTTGAATTTCCTTGGGGTTTTTGAAGTTCTCAACCAGCCAAGTGTCCCGCTCCAGCACGATGCGGCCTGCAGACCCGCGGAGAGATCGTACGCCTTGCGGCTGCATTCAGACGAACTCAGCTCTCAAAAATGCAGAAGAGAGTCAATTCGAAAGGAAACAGGAAGCAACTCGCAGCAGACACGCAGTACAAGGTCAAATTCAACTAACACCCAACGACGCTACGGCTCAAACGCCAAGGAGTCCACAGAAACAGACACAGCTCCGCCTTCCTTACCCTCGCTAGATCCGCTCATTCTCTCACCGAGTTGGCGAAGAAACGAAACCCCGCAAAGGAAAGCAGAAACGGCCCACGCCAGCCAAGGGAAAAGTCAACAGCTGCGGCGGGAGTGGAGGCACGGAGCTTCTGCGGCCTGTTCAGCTTCAAACTTCAAATATTTTGTCGCAACTGACCTAATTTCCGAAGGTCTTGCAAAAAAATTCAAGAACTTGTGTGACACAGCGCCGCAGCAAGCCAGCTCTTCATACCGACAGGGACGGACTCGACGAGCCCGGACGTGAAAGGGTTCTACTCGGCACTACGAATACACCGCTATGGGAACTCACTAGAAAAATATTCCGCACGCATTTCGTAACTTTGAAAGAAAGCTTGGGCTTCGAGCGCAACTCGCCTCCAAAACTGCCTGTCTTGTGATCACCAGGTAACACAGCGGCACGACCTACTCGCTGCTCACTGTCCACCGACTGCCGCTCAGTTTGCTCCCACAAATTTCAAAAGCCAGCAAAGAACTAAAATGGAGTTCGTCACTCAACTGTGTGTCAGTGAGCCTCTCACAATGGAATATGCAAAAAAACACGAATGCACGGGCGCCAAGCCGTGGCACGAGCCAGCTTTTTTTCCTGGAATAAAGGATAATTTGAAAATAACATGACTGACGAGTATCAACGCCGTTTATGATACACAGAAAAATAATGTATCCTCCGCGGATAACATCTTGCTTATGCTACTGGGGAAGTTCCTTCATTGAGGACTCCATTGGTAAATTGACAACACTCAAAACTGCAACCCTGTTGGCCCCACATTTGCCGAGTTGAAAATCTGTTGTATCTATGATGTGCCAGCGTGGCATAAAAGCAAGATGTATCGAAAGAATACAGTAAAAAGGCTCGTGAAAATCATGAAAACCGCCCTACAATAGTGCAACAAACGCTTATCAAGAAATGCATCAAAAACTATACCACCATAAAAGCGGTATTTCATTTTAATTGGTCTTAAGCAACCTGGTGGATACACGGTCACGTTCCTGTAGGCAGCTTTCAATGAGGCATCTTCCATGTTCTTACCCCGTTGACCATTTATTAGAGCTCAAGGATATTGGCCGTATTTATTCAAATCGTTGCCCCAACAAACAAACAGTTCGTGGAACTGCGCAGCCAAGAGCACTGGTAGAAACTGCGGCCCACCAAAAGGAGCAGGCTTTCTGCAAGGTTGGAGATGACATTACTTTTCCGCGATCATTTTTTTATAGTTGCTATTGTCCTCACCGTTGTTTGCATTGCTGGCTTCCCCTGCTTGTTAGTAACCCTTTCTCCAACGGAGAGTGGACACCACCACAAACTGCGATTTCAAATTGTGTACGTTCAACTTGCAGAATGCGTCCTCTGGACAGTGTAAAGCTCCCAACAGGAAACCTTCGAGTGTTTCATGATCAAGAGGAATTTCAGAAAGTGCAGCTACCTACCAGAAAAATTAGAACGTCGTAAGACGGCAAAATGAGTATTCTGCGTAGCAGCGAAGACTTACATAAAGCCTGGAAGTGCTGCGGTCCTTCGCATATCAAGAGCATTTCAAGACCCTTCGCGAGCAGAGTTTACGCGAGCATGTTAGAGTTTTAACACACTCTCATGTAGTGCCTAGTTTTGTTGAAGTAACACTAGAGCTAAATTTGTACGCCGATGGCCTCAAAACCACACCTAGATGCCAACTATTCACTTGTTCAGCAGAAAACAATTACTGAAAGACGGAGGGAAAGTGTCTCGCCGGCAAAGTTAAGCGAACGGACTGATTTGGAAATAGGGTCTTGCTGCGCAAACGAATGCTGCAAATGCATCCCAAAGCGGTACCGCGATGGATCAGCAAGAAAAACGCCTCAGTGAAACGATAGGAGCTGATGCCGAAGTCCGCACAGCATGATCTATGTCTCATCGCTGCTGAGTTAGCTACTGAGGCCACACTGTGCGTCACTGAACCGTTCAGCTCCAAATGCTTAACTTGAAACCGTTTTCCGGCCTCTAGCCGATGAGCCAACACCATACCGGAAGGAGTGCTTTAGTTGTAGTTCTTGAGGTCTTCTACGTGTACGGCATAGTCGATGCTAGGGAAACGAACAAGAGGGGCACCAGGTGACGACTCGTCGATGTCAGCATGGAAGCCAGCAGCCGCCAGGACAGGCGTCAAGGCAACGAGTGGGAGTAAAGCTTCAATGGCGCTGTCTTTGCTGACTTTCGAGATCCAGGAGGTCTCGGCAGACTCGCTGACGGACTGGAGCAGCTCCGAATTCTTTGCTGCATCCTCCTCAGTGAGTTGCTGCTCCGAGCTGGCAGGTGCCTTCGCGTTGTCGGTTGCTTCGCTCGTGGCAGTAGGCTGAGCGCCACTCTCAGTTGCAGCAGCGACGATCTTCTCAGTCGCCTCCTCGGCCTGGGCTGCTCTGGCGTCAGTCTGGCTCGCGGCAACGTCCTGCCCAGGAACTGCTTGGTCAGCTTGTTGTGTTGCTTCAGCCAATTCTCTGACGACGTCGGCCTTGGGAGTCAGATCCGCAGATCCACTAGTCGCCGCAGCACTCATCTCATCACCGCCAGCGGGAGCGTCCAACCCAACAGCAGCTTCGACAGTTGCTGTCACACTGGCGGGAGCAGCCTTCTCTGGAGTGTTGGTTCCGAAGAACATGCCCGAGAGCATTGACGCCGACAGGATCTTGCATTGGCCTGGTACAACGTGGCTAGTTATGACGGTGGAAAGAACGACGGCTATAGGGACGAAAGTGAGCTTCATTTTCGGTCGTTGGAGTTTGAAGGGGATAACGCCCAACGAGATGCCAGAAGTTCTATGGAGGTCGTTATGAAAATGCGCAAAGTGATTCGAAATGAGCGACATGACACAAGCCCAGCTGTCGTGACACCGCAAACTGCGGTCGCCGCACCGCTTTCGGAACTAGTGTCCGTGTCAGCGTGCGCCGCAGCGTTCTGACTTGGACAACACTTGTCAGTACATGTGAAATAATACTAGAGCATGGATCTGGAAAGCGGTCTCACAATTATAATTCATGTTCCCAGAACTCATCGACAAAAAAATATGTTTCAGCTTTGTTGTCCACCCGAAACCACCTGACACTGCGAACCCAGTATACAGTGTCCTAAGACTTCAAACAAAACGCTGCAGCTATTCACATTGCTAAACCATAGCTCTAAATGCTACCAAAGCAAGCTAGTTCATACAGCTACTGGAGAAGGCTCGTGCTCCACCACCCAAGTGGCCTATGCTTCAAGTTTCTATGCGATTTCCTGCATCAAAAGCGCTACTCTTATGCACATGATGCCGTGCACTGCGTGTAGAAAAGTCTGGAGCACTTGCGTTGGCTGACTAACAAATGGCCGCGTTCGGCCTTTCTTCCAACTTGGACAGTCAGCACCCAATGCTAAGGGAGCAGAAGCTCGCCTGCATTTCGTTTGTAGAAAGTCAAACAAGCCCTCGAACCATGTCACTGGATCTGCAGACACTCTATTTCAAACTGGAGATCAGCGTTAGGCGGGATGCCCCAAGCTGGAAATCCATTCTGGCCGTATCCCACTGTGCACAAAAAACAAGACATCGACCGGCAACGCACTCTCAATACCTGGAATGACGTTACTATCTGAATTTTCTCACTTTGCGAAATAACAGTTAGACATACTTCTTGCCGGAATGTATATCATCCTTGTTTCTCCCTGGTTCATGCCAATTACCCCTTGATCCCAACCTGCAATCACTTGGCCAAGTCCTGCTTGCCACGTGAAGGGCTGCACAGCACGAAACCATGAAAGGTGCAGCAAGCAATGTTCAGCTTTTCAAATGATGCGCGGACTTGTGTTTGCCAGGAAAAGATTCCTTGAGTGCCAAGACATTTTGCATAATACATAAACATCTGCACGACTCATATGAGACTTTCTCGATCTCATCCGTTCCAGCCACTCACATACGCATAAATGCTGTCCTTAAGAGAGCTTACCTGCTGGCCTGGATCCTTCGTGGACCAGAATTTCTTCGTAGCTCCATCCGGTTGCAAAACGGATCCAGTAGCATGGACGGTAACACGCTGCCCCTTTGCAACCGTCGGTCCTGACCCTGGCTTTACAACTGATGTCTTGAGCTCCGTCAGTGGGGCCATTTTCCGCTGCTCCGGCTCCGAGGAAGTCGTTTGATCGCTTGGTTTGCTTGGGATTACTAGGTGTGCAGCTCGAGCAAAGAGCTCTTCCAGGTTGGCCGGCAATACTGAGGCAGATTTTGGCCTCAGGAAGTGGGAACAAACAATGACTCCCACTACAAAAGAGGCAATAAAGAAGCATGAAAAAATGAAGAACTTTGAACGACTACTCGGCTTTGATGCGCTAGAGTTCTGGGGTTGCTTTGAGGGTTCCACAATGGGGGGTCTCACCCCATGACGCACATTGGCTCTCTGACGAGCGTTCTGCTCCTGCCCTTTTCCCTCCATTTTCTGAGGATTATACAATTCGCACAGAAATTATTTTGTAACGAAAGGCACTTGCCCTATCTATAGAAAAAGTTGGTGATAGATGACAGACGCTACCGAGCAGCCCCTGCCATGACGACCTGCGGCTGGTGGTTTTTCTTCAATTTTTCCAGTCTCAGCTAAGGCATTTAAATGGGCTTCTAAGTGCGTGGCAGTACGACAATGGACGCCTTATCTGTGACAACCTGAAGCTTTTAACGCTGGACGACGCATTGTGGTAATGCGGTCGTTACCTTGCAGATGCAGGTTTCGAAGAGAGACGGTATCGCTGTATTGCTAGCTTCTTTGATAGTCGGTGTTCTTGTTCCTAATACCACCGCAGGATGGCTACTTTGAGCTTGTTACACAGCGTCTCAATGGTGTTTCGCTGGTTAGTAGTGCGGGGAGTTTCCAGCGCCCATCCCCGCAGCGCTTGCTATGCAGACATAAACAAACGTGTCCGGTGCTCTCACTTTCTCCAGAACCCCTGAACGCGGAAAGACTTCTACAGCTGTCGCCTCACGTTCTTGGAAACAGGCGGCTGCAAGGAGTCACTGCCGCTTCAACTCACGCTGCAGCCAAGCCGTTAGCAGCGAACACAAGTCGCAAAAAGGCAACCAAGGAGTGCGTTGTGTCGCAGGGGCCAATGCAAATCACAGGCCGAACTGTTGGCTTTCGTGCACATGAATCCCCACTAAGATTCAGCCCACTATATCGAATTGGGCTCGCTTCATCAGTGGATTGTACTAACTCAATGTACGGTGTAACAAGCACTACTCACTTAATATACGGTGTTTACCAACAAGTAGCCGCATGCTTCCTGAGAACTAGGCGTCCCCCGCAACGGTCATCCTAGCTCTATGACGAGAATCCTCGAACCCAGCGAAAGTGATAACTACGGCTCAGTCAGATTCCCGTATTGAATATTTCTTGTCCCGAGAAACCGTACTTCATGGATACCCAAATTTCTAAACTTATGTGTAAGCCTCAGGCAGGGTCATGGAGCGTCCAGTGGAATTTTCCAGTTCACTGATGCTTTGTAGCAAATTTAACCAATTCTGGAGCAGCGATGTGGCGGATAAGTGGTGCAGCGAAATGCAGGGTGTTGTTAAGCATGCTTTGCACGCCACATTCGCGTAACTGCGGCATGCCCTAGAGTTGGAAATCCGCGCGGACACGTCTGCCTGTGTTCCTAGCCTATCCAATTCGTTTTATGCCAAGCCAGTCCAAACTCGTAAATCATCACAAAAATGCTGCACTGGGGTGCCCAGAACTGTTGCTGCTGCTTATGCAGAAACATCCAAAGTCCTCATGCCGCATGGTGGTACGCGTGGAATACGACATTCAACAGCTTTACAAGCAAGGCGGTCAATCGAGATTTATTGTGCAGCTCTTTTCGATTCGGCGTACAAGAGTGGTGGCAGCCTCTTGAGAACTGGATCCGAACTGCACATGTAAAGGGGTTTGTCATCAGAGATGCTCAGCTGCGATGGGCTTACCCCAAGTGGCAGCACACACCTCGTTTCTATTTGATGTAGCAGACATGCCACGTTTCGAGAGAAGGCCATTCAGCGTCTTTTTAAATGAAGCTTTCCGGATGTTGCAGCTCTGAAACAGCACAGTTAGCCACAATGTTTGTGAACTAGCTGCACTGTGGGCGAAGTTACATACATAATGTACGTATATACTTTGTGTTTAAAGTACCTGTATGCATATCGTGACGAGCACTTGTTGAGGAGGCTAGAGCTTCGCCTGATGAGACTGTTAAAGAATGCAAGCAGATTTCGGCATACGCTTACTGGGAGACAGAGTCGGCACTGCCAAAAATGCAAAATTTCAAAGGGACTCAGGTGGGAACACGACGAAGTTGCAGTCTCAGGAAAAGAGCTGCTGCTTGAGCGATTTCGTCCTCCTACGAAAAGACGTCAAGAAAGAAAGAAACGTGGTTGGAACTGTTGCACGAAAACAGTGCGATCCCGCCGCACTCTAAGCAGGCGCGATGAAGGGGGAAGATACGCAGAAGAAGCCTAAGTCTGAACAGTTGGATTACGCCTTTCCCCACTAAACTATTTCTGAGTATGTTGGGCACACGGGCCTCCACTTGCCATCGTATTCTGATGTCTCCTTTCAAGAACGCTGTTCTGGCGTTCGAGTCGTGGTTACGTTTCTGCTCGCTGCCCCTACTCGTGTTGTTTTGCACTTTGCCACGGCATGTGCGGGCAACCGCATTAGCTAGCTAACTGGGGAAAGCGTTGGCACTGTTTGCAACAACACAAGCAGCTGCAGAGAATGATGCATCAGCCAGCCCTAAACATGGTGGCTGCCGCCTTCAGTTTTGCACAGTGACAATTGGACGGTTTCGCCGGAAAAAGTCACCTGGGGCTGGCCTCTTTAATACTCCCACACATGCTCAGAGTCTGGAGGAGCAGGCTGGAACCTCTACAAGCGCCACAAAGACACGCAGAACACGACATAACTTAGAGGAGCTTCAAGGGCTCACCTTCGCCTCTCTATAAGGAGGACACTCCCGCAAAGTTGTTCTGCTTTTGTTACCAAGCCACCGTCGGCATTGGCGTTCCTGGAGCGTAAATGGAGATGTATGAGCAAAGCATGAATCCCCCTAAAGTATAATATCAGGAAATATACTTATTTAATTGCTCGAGAGTACTTGTAAATGCCACACAGCAACGCTGCAGCGACAAACGTAGCGCATCCTCCAGAGTGTTACATGGCTCGCATCGCCGTTGCGTGAAGGCTGCAAGGGTAGGAACCCTGCGCCGTGTTTGTTGCTCATGAGCATTAATTGAAACTGGAGCTTTGAGTTGCCGCTAACATTTCGCCTTTCTTACTACAAGCCCTGTCACTACTTGACGTCGAGTTCTGCTGGGCTGCCGGTCTGAGGGCTCGAAAGGTCGGCTTGGGGCCTCGCTGTGTTGGGTTGAAGGCCATCTCATCTCCCTTTGGAACATCTTGAATATTATTTGTTTAAGGGAGTTGGATTCATCCTTGGAGTTCTTGAGAAGCAACTGATGGGCCGCAGCAGCTACGCTCAGAGTCAGCACCAGTCTGGCTAGAGTTCAGTTGCGTGCTCCGAACTTGCAAAGGCGTCCGCGCAACGAATTGACTCTGTCATTAGCGCTTTTTGAGGCGTATGTGCATGCTGATGGGCATGTACCGACGCAATTTGGCCCAGAAGAACTGCACAGACGAACCGCCTGCGTGCACTGAGAGCGGACTCTTCGTTGGAGCTGAAGAAGATTTTCCCACGCGTGGGACTTGCACCCATCGTACAGACTCGCTTAGCCGGCAAGGAAACGAGCTTGCTTGCCCATAGGGTTGCTGCTGGCTCGCATGAGCCACCGCATGAGGGATCTCACAAACCGGCAAATGTTTTGACATTTTACAGGGAAACAGGCACCCCAAGGGTGCCTATAGAGCTGGGTCATTGCTTCTTAAGCTTCATTTGGGAGGAATATTAGAGTCATTGTTTACGTCCGCCTTTGGAGAGCCTTTTCTACGACATGTTTGCGCTGCATGTTCGGCTATTGGGCGTATAATGTGAATGAGGGCTGACAGCTGATAGTGGGGAAAGAGCATTCCGCAGATCTGCGTTGTGCTGTTCCGAACGCGGAGTTGCTTTTCGCTTCTGGATACGGGCTCGCTTTTTTTTTGAAAATGTCGCTTCAAGTGCGTCGAGATGAACTGCTGCCATATCGCCACCGTTATTTCCTGCTGCTGCTTCCCTGAGCCAGTAGCCATTTGCCGTCATTCTTTAAGTGGGGAGAAAGAAGCGCACACAAGCCTCCTTCGGTGGCCTTCATGAACGCGAGCAGCTGCTGCATGCGTACGCTGTTGATGTTCAGGATTTGTACTGCTTGGCGTACGCCCCTCTCCAGGGGACTTGCCTTATGGATCTCGAGGAGGATGATTACACACCCGAGGTGCTGCAGAAGGAGCTTAAGTATCTCCAGAGACTCACGGCAACTAGCCTCGAGGTAAACCCCTTCCCGTACACGGCTGGACTCTGCTGCCGCCCAGTCTTGTATTTGCACTTTGGCCGTACTTACCGCGTCTGAATACCCTGACAAAAAGACAAGAACAGAATGATTGTGGGAGTCACGAAGTTCGTTCCTCTTGCAGGCGTTCAGCAAGTTTTTCGATGGAACCGATGTGGCAACTGCTGAAGGCGCCGCCGCCCTGTACTGTATGACTTCGTTCTTCAACCGCTTACAAGTCATATCTTTAAGAGCCGGCACCTTGGTGAGCGGATTTTTTTGTTTATCCTTTGTATTACTTACATACTTTGTGATGCTGTGCTGTCGTGTTTGAGCCACATGGTATAACTGCCTTTGTATTCGTCAGCTTCTAGAGGAGCAGCTGGGGATTCAACCCCATTGCGTATCCATCGTTTGGACCGCCTTCGACTGTGACGGCCCTTCGCTGGCAGGGTATTGCGGGGTAGTAGGTATCTGATATTTCTTTCTACTTTTGCCGCCGGTTCTTTGCGCTTATTGTCCGGCACAGGCAGGCGAGTTGATAGGAGTAAACAAAATCGACTACCACGATACGCTGAGGGAAATCACATCCAAAGCAAAAGCTGAAGGCCTCGAGCCAAAAGATAGTCGCATTGAGGACATTGTGGAGACAGGCAAGCATCATCGATTATTTTTGCAAATATATTTCGCTAGGCCTATGGGTACAAGACAGTTATCCTCACGAATGAACTCACTTCGGGCTGCTGTTGCTCTCCAAAGCCCTACTGCTCTTTTCCGCCCTTGTAGTCGGGCTGCGTGTTGTGACAATGGGTGAATGGATGAGACCAGGTGCTTCTGTGCTACTGAATCCAAACGGGCGTGAAGCTTCATCTGTGTTGTGGCACTGCAGACAAGGAAGCTGAGTGGGATTTCCCCACTGCTGCCAAGGGAAGGGTGGAATTCAGACACTCTGTGTCGATGGTGGCTCCCAAGGTAGGAGGAGCTAATCACATCACTAGCTAGATGCTGATTATCCCACTGAGTTTTCACAGCCTGCGTTGACTTCGTGAAGTTGGTAAATGACACCCAGAGGAAACTGGGCAGAACGTGTCATTTTCCTAACTATATATCAGAGCCTGGGTTACCCGCTGAGCGAGTAGCGTGTAGGGAGTCCATTATTAGTGTGGGTATTCAACTTACTTACAGGATTCCGATGGAGCGGAAGAAGGTGGCGTCTCTCACCAGCCAGTCAAGCCAGAGTTTACGAGGAAAAAAGTGCGAAAGGCAACTGGATACGCGAAGTTTAACTTTTCCGGTGGGCTTTCTGGGCATGTACATATGAACGCAGTGAAAGCAGGGGTCATTTTTAGTGCAATATGTGGCTGAGATGTGTGGATCAATCGCCTTTTAGTTTTGTGCCATGCACGCAGTAGATGACCTCCAGGATTCACCAAATAAGTCAGATGACGACACTGAGGAAACTAACGTGGGAAGAGATAGTCAAAATTCCGCCTCAAAGACGGTCTGTTCTCGTTCACTGTACTAAGGAATACGCTTCATTCTAATAGGGAATGCTGTTAGGTTGGGAAGAGGCGCTTGTCTGGGAGGGCTTTTCAGTAAACTGTTGCCTATGCCATAATAGCACAAGCAGTTTTTGGGCATGATCTCACGTCAGTTTCAGTAGCACAACTGCAGTACGGCTTAGCACCTGCTGACGGCCGACTTGGTTTTCTCGAATGAGCGCTCTCAAATTTGTGCGCGTGCCTGCTGTTTCAGCCAAGTTCTGTGATGAGTGAGTCACGGCCACCATCTACTGGGAAGAAAGAGGATGGCAGTCCGTTTTCCTTTTTCTGCTGCTTCTGCCCGTGAGTTCTCACATGTTGCTAAAGCAGACACATTACTGTAGTGACGTGCTGGTCACGGAAACAGTGAAGCATTGAAGTTGTGGGACTGGAAGTGCAGAAGCCATATTATTGGGTTGATGTTATCTGAATTGCCCAGCAGGAATGGAGGGCGCGGGGGAAGCGACAACGAGGTGGTCAGACGCAGTTCGTCCGTGTCGTTGGGAACCGTGGAGGAAATACAGGTGTGCCACGCTTCATGGATGCGCAGGAATGCTTCTGCATTACAGTGTTGTCAGTGTCGGGGAGGCTTTGGCTTCTCATAGCCTAGTTTTTTTGTGGCGCTTCGATGCTCAGTTGAATTACTTTTGATGCATGCACGCGCAGGACAAGGACGCCGATGCTAATTGGCACGACTCAGAACGTCATTCGGGCCGGTTTGCGCGCATTCGAGGTCGCATGTAAGCCGCTGCTGGCACATATAAACCAAGTAGAGATCATCGGCGTACTAGAAGGGTTAGAGCATTCGTATTTGGCGCTCATTTTTGCTGTTGGCGTTATGCGTGAGTGCGGTTTGTTACGTTATAGCCCAACTGGCCATGCATCTCTCATGAAGTCTAGCAGCGACGATATGCTCGATCTTTTGCTTTCCGAGGATTCCGAAGAGGGCCGTCGGGCCCGGGAGCTACTGCTGCACAACACGCAACTCAATTCCTCCTCCCCTCCAACTTCTGTTCGATCGTGGGATTGTGATTCCTCTTCATCGCCGCGTGGCTTGAATGGCGCGGCGACAGGGCCCAGCGATGACATAAGCCTGACTGAAAATCTTACAGCCAATGAACGGCAAGGGCAGAGCTCCGACTCTGCGCCGTTCAGTAGCTCTGGAGGCGTCCTCTGTATCCTGGAGTGCCACATTGCGTCTAGTAGTTGACTGCGGAGGAGTTTTAATTACGCTCAGTGTCCACAGAAGAGCAATCCAATACGAGCGATGCATAGTTAGACGATACTGTGAAGGAATCAAAAGGGATGGGCTCCCGCGTTGCTGTAAACAGGTCCGGTTTGCATACCAGCAACCGGCTAGTCTTCCGCAGGTGTTCGTTCTGACTAATTAGCGAGTGAAGCATTTCTGTTTCACTTCAGGCCGGATGAGCTGCTGTGCATAGTTCTCACTCTGACCCGATGCGGGGCGGGGCGTGTCGCATGCTTTCTTTTTTGTGCACGGGTGTCAGTTTTACTTCGTGGCTTCAAGATGCCACATTCGCAGGTCATGGAAGTGATCAGCTCTCTGGCGACTGTGTACTAGCCAATACGAGTATAATAGTGGACGTTGCGAATTTGAACTGCATTCTTGCTTGGCAACTTTCCATACGCATGAGGGCAGCAAACGAAGCATGTCGTGACGGAGGGACACTTACTGCCTTTAGTTTTCGGGTGGCTTAGCAGGCTAACGAACGTGTTCGTTGTGCCTTGTTGCCACGCATATTTGGTACCAGCCTCACGAAGTCGCAGTGTTTCGAAAAGCCCTTTAGGCCGCCTTGGCTAGTTTTACCTTAGTTTGCACTAAGAGGGTAGCCTGGGCTACTGACAGTTTTATCCTGACTTCCTGTTCAGATGGTTCCACTTTTACGACCTGTGTGAAGCCGTTTCAAGGCGGATGACCATCGCACAACCAAATCCTGTTAGCCTAGGGCACCGCTGGCGGAACCGAAGTAGTGCTGACACTCTACAGCTGCGAAGCTGGAAGTGGTGAAGGGAGGTTTGCTGGGGACGAATACATACGGCAACAGTCGTGTTACTTGGGAGCGGGGAATCGCATCCGTTTAAGGCACGTGACGAACGGAACCTCCGCTGAATGCTTCGGCTGGTTCCTTCCGCAGTGGATTGCCTGATTTAAGTTCGGGCTAATCGAGGACTCCAGTCTTTGGGCGCTGAGGTACTCTTGCACCAAGTGCCAATGGCGTACAATGGCGTGTGAAGTGAAGATTGACATAGAGAGGCAAACCTCAAGACAAGTTTTACATGCCTCAGGTGGTTTTTACATCAAACGATCACATCCGATTCAGACTAAGAGGAAGCGGGGGACCAATGCCCCTCTTAAGCATTGTTTGCAGCACCGGAGCACTTTCAGGTACCTTCCAGGCACACAGTATAAAGGCATTTCTTAATGAAGCAAATCACGTGCGATCTCGCATCAGGGAAATTATGAGGCCAGAAATACACGATAAAACCAGACAAAATACAATGAAGTTCAGCGAGGCTGGAGATTGGCCCTGCCCATTTGGCAGCAGCAATATCTTGATTATGGCGAACAGTATGGTATTTCTGCGCCCTTCAAAGCACACCCACTTGAAACATCAAGATTTAGATGTACTAATTCAAAAGTACTTGAGGCTGCCGGCCGTTGGGACAGCCCTTGAGGTTCGTCATTTGTCCCTGTTGGCGTGACCTTCCTACTCGCGAGGGTCACAACGAGCTTTTTCTTCGACGATGCACAGCCTTACCACGTACTTGCCAGATTCCCCAAACCCCAAATTATTTGGCTCATAAATTTTTTTAGCATTCAGACTGAGTAACAAAGACCATAAAATGCGTTTTTTTTCGAAGGCCTGGCCACTGACTGGCAGCACTGATCGACACGTTTTGGAGTAGTGGAAATATGTATGCAACTCCTTCGACCAGCGATCATATCTGTTTCACATAATGCAAAGGCATTCACAAAAAAGTCAAATTGCAAAGGGACAAGTATTTCGTCAGTGTGGGGTGCTGGCAACAGGAGTGAAGAGACAGGCGAGACGCCGCTCAGCTGGAGACCGTCGTCTCCGCCAGAGGAGCGACTTGTCAATGGCGTTCTGTGAAATACCACCCTCCAATGTGGTTTGTCACTTTTCGTGACGTCCCTCTCAAAAGGTTTGCGGATTTGACAAGCTCCCCAGATATGCAGAAGGCTCTGTGGGGCAACCGTTCTAAGCTGTGGTTTGAACGGCTTGCCAGCCATGTACAACGCAAAGAACGTCAATAACTGTTCACCATTGCTTAGAGCGAAATGTAACAATGGATCAGTTGAAGCAGCCACGAGAAGGTGGAGCGTGGGTGGGGGGAAACGAGGTCCGCGACCAACTGGTAAAGTCGAATATTTTGTACATTGACGGCCGAAATTTGCTTCAAAGCCGTGTGCTTGACTACCACCCTCTGGGAAGAAGTAGTAGCGAGGCATCACAGGCAAGCGACGGGATATCCAGCTCTGCCAACAGCGGCAGCAGTTTATCTCGACATGTGCGTGAAATTCTGGTCTTTTTATGTCGCTCGGATTCGCGTCTTTACTCAAGGAGATTTGGAGTGCTTTCTCATGATTACCGGGAAACTTTATTCCAATATACTGTAAGTCTTTTTGAACGGGCGTATGGATTCTTAGTCTAAGTGGAGTACGCCAGCGAGCTGAAGGTCTCAGACAGGCTCCGAGGTTTTAGTTTGTGTCTGTGCAGAAAACGGTTCCACGTACAGCGCATCACCAGCCCCCCTATACAATAGAGCAAACGATTTGGTACGTTGCGAAACGACAATACCGCTTTCAAACAGACACTATGTACAACCAGCTGGAGGATGTGTGCGTGAGCATTCTTAATTTGGCCCTGATGGAAGCGCCTCCCGGCAGCCCATTCTTGGGGCCAGAAGTGCTATTTGCTTCACTAGATGAATATCACTCTCGCTTGTTCGCGAATTACTATAAATGGTGCGACTACGTCGGCACAGCGCCCTTTCCATGGAGGTGCCCACCTTGGCTTGAAGATAGCTACTGTTCAGAAGACACCAATTTGAAAAAAGTAAAGACCGATTGTGCGGGTGCGTTCACAGTGGCCGCCCACATGAGCGTTTTAAAATACCAGGTTGCCGTTTCCACTTTAACGAGTCAAGTCGTGGTGTACTAGGCGTGAATTCTGCAATGAAACGCTTCCCTTTTTCTTGCAGAGGAGGATTCAGAAAGCATTTGCTCCCCTCGGACTCGCCAGGAGCTCCAGCAGATGATGTTTGAGGTAGCAACTTTTAAATTGCTTTGGGCAGAGGCGGCAAATCTTCGGCATACACCTGAGCTTCTGTGCTGGCTCTTTCATTGGTTGTGCGCGGCTTGGGACAAAGATTTCAGGCCTGAGGAAGATTTCATTGACCTAATTCGAGATGCCATCCAAAGAATTCGAGACGAGCAATGGTAGGAGCCTGTCTTTGACTCCCAATGGCAACTGTAAACGTGGACGAACTTGTCCTTCATAGAAGTGGCACAAAAAGACTGCCAAGCGAAGTGCCTGCTTCCATCGTGTCTTGTGCATGCGCCTTCAGGTACATGGCTACATCTCTGCACACTCCCGATCACAATGCTCGGTTGATTTACGATGACTTCAATGAGCTTTTCTGGAGCCGTCGGTGCCTTGATATTCTGGAGCAGCGTGCCAAAGATACTGGCACTACTGAGCAAGGCTTGAAAAGCAAAGCCCAGTTCGCCCATCCGCAGGCAGACACCAGGTCCTTTTCAGATAGCTTCTTGAGGTCCGATGCCCGCCCAAAAGACGAAAAACCGCGCCGTATGGGGCTCTCAGTTTCTCGAGAGAACCTGAATGCTGTTATAGCGGAGCTCTCCTGTTCATCAAAACCTGGATCTGGAGTCAAGACTTTCGTAGAGCATAGAACCTATGCACAAGTAAGCTGCATTGCCGGCATTTTAAGCATGAGTTCACATGCAACCAGGCTGGAAAGTGTAGCCCGATTAAACAAGACTCATTTTGCAGACAAAAGGGGCCAACTCCACGGCAGAGACAATCGTGGTATGCATTCTGAACTTTTGCTTTGTGTACGCGCGTCAGCGCGTGCCGTTCTATGTTCAGGTTCTACGCAATTTTTGGCGCGTGTTTGCATGGCACGTGACCACTTTTGCTGGCATCCTACTGCTCTACGCTGTCGTTGACGAAGGTTCGCCAGAGTTACTGTCGCTTTTGGGTATTATGGGAGTGCCTTCTCTGAGGAAAAAGCCTCGGATTTCCTGTGCAGTTGGCATAAAATAGCGTTACCACAAGTCGCACGCAACATGCTAGTTGCTAAGAAAGCAATGCGATGCTGGTTCACGACCTCCGTGCACAATTCGGCCAAAGCTCACAGCTGTGGTGTGACCTTGTCAAGCTTTCTGCTCCGATCACTTGGAGAATATCAGGTTGTTGGAAACCTGCGGAACTTTGATTTGCGGCTTCTACGTTTTCAGAGTCTTCCTACTCTGTGAGCAAACAGTGGTCCATCTTGACGCTGACTGCAATCCTTTCTTACGGAATGCTTCCTGTCCTTGACCTGTTGCTCGTTAATTATCGGAAGCTGGTCGAACCACAATATTGGAAACTTACATGGAGACGAATCCCGCTCCATTTAGTACGAGTAACTTTTGCTGTAGCAGCGTTGGTGACAGTGTCCTTGGATGGACTTGATTCAGCTTTCCTATACTGGAAGGGTACGTTTCGAATTCTTCAAACATTTTTCAGTGGGTGTTTGTTTCTCAAGAAAAATCACAAGTAGGATGTCAGACTATCAATAGAAAGATTTTGAGAGTGTCCCACTGGCAGTCGTTGAAAAGAAACTGTTCCGCTTTTTGCGGCCATTTTTGTACCGCTTTCCAGGTCTTCTGAGCGCGTTGTACTGGGTCTTCTTTGTATGCCACGGAGCTCATTATTTTCTTTATATGCGTATTCGGGATAGAATGCCATTTTTTGCTTTACTTTGGAGCAACAAGTGGCTGGCACCACTAAGCAAGCCATCAACGTATACGGGTAGTGTTCCGCTTCTCGCAGAAAATTTAACCCACGTTGTAAGCAAGTGGTTGCACATAGTGGACTAGCAACAGTGGCTCGCGAAGAACAGACTATGATGTCTAGGCAGCTGAAGGCTGGCCTCTCCCACTGCACGCAGTAGTGAGCTCTTTGTGGAAATGGACGCGTTTGGTGTCCTCCGCTGCGCCTTCACAGATAAGATATTCCTGTTTTTGGCTTTTCGCCATGTCTATCAAGGCTCTCTATTGGCTCTACATCATATTGCCGTCGACTGTGGCAGCTTCAAATCATGTTGACTACGTCTCGTGCCGTCCAGTTTACATCAGTTCTTCTGTCTTCTGGCCGGGATACCTACCCGCCGTTATACAAGGGTTTATTTGGTTCCCAGCATTTCTCATATGGCTCTTTGACATGCAGGTAAGCACCTAAGCTGTTCACATGGATTTTACTTAGTTTGTGACCTGTAGTTGTGAAGCTAGTGAGCGAAGGCCCATAAGCTTGGGCATGTAGATGCTGTAAGCCCTTGCAGTCCAAAAGGTTAGTTTTCCTTTTTTGCACTGTTTTTCTAGATCTTTTTCTTGCTTTTCGGAGCTCTTTATGGGAGTATTGACGGCTATATTAGACGCGTTGGTTACATAACGAA
This sequence comes from Eimeria tenella, assembly GCF_000499545.2. NCBI lineage: Eukaryota > Apicomplexa > Conoidasida > Eucoccidiorida > Eimeriidae > Eimeria > Eimeria tenella. The sequence goes on from NW_013541844.1 coordinate 77,416, forward strand.
TAATAGAAAAATTCAGCAACACCTCCTCCCGTTGCTACCCCGCACAGAAATCTTCCGTTTACCTGGCGATGAAGAGGTGTTACAAAAACGTCTATTGGGAAGTAAGATTCATCGAACAGCCCCAGCGTATGGATCAAGCCAGTGCTACAGGAGCAACTGGCCGTTTGTGGGGTGCGTACTGCTCTTTATTACAGTGCGGGGCTTTGGCTTGCACTCTCCGTTCCCGGTGAAATATCTCAGGCATGCCTTCTCCGGTGACGCAGTCGCCCAGTACTTTGCAGCTACGCCGTGCGAGCAATGTGGGGCACTACTGCCGCCGTAAGACATTTTCCAGACTACAGACGGGATGCTCAGACAGAGCGTCCAATTCTTCGCCGTCCCCTTTGTTCGCTCTTTCCAGGGCAGAAAACGACTTCCAGCGACCTTCTGCGCAATATACAAATAACAGCGACCCCTACGCTAAAATGGTAAACGCGTTGAATACTTGCCAAGCAAATCCTTACAGTGGTGCAGGCCTAAGAGTAACTGACTTGTACAGTTGGAAGTAGCATGTAGTGACTTGAGCCTCTCCTTTGCCAGTACGTCAATTTCTTCACCCGAGCTGGTCTCTCAAAAGTGCGTTTGGTTGCAGGTGCCTATGTTAGCGGCCAAGATCATGACTCAGTAAGCTGAGTTTCGCAGTGTGGAATTTAGGTTCATCCTCAGCTTTTCTGTTTTCCTAAACAGAGGAGGAACACAAGCTTTCCTTTACTCTGTCCTGCAGAGCAGAAGAACCACGAGAAAGAAGCACAAGAGAGAATCATGACGAGGCGGTTATGAAGAGATTCGGATTTTTGTGGAATGAGATCATACAAAGCTGGCGCGACGAAGATATAATAAACTTCGCTGAACAAGAAAAGCTTGAGTTTAACGAGCTGCCGCGAATCTTGCTGGAGACTAATAGCCTCTCAGATTTGGTAGGGCCTTTTAACACTTGTAAGTTTGTGGGAAGCAGGAAAGCTCCCTTGAGCTGGTCAGGCGAGTGGATTAGTGTAACATTCTTCCTAGTAGGGTGGGCAATAACTACGAGAACATATGATGACTCTGCTTTGCGCCATTCAGTATTTAGGCCGTGGAGATGCAATGGCGGACTGGAGTCGATCTGCTGTCCGCCACCCGGTTTATGTATATTGCAATGAGCTTGCAAATTTTTTGAAGAGCTGCGAAGATTTCCATTATCAAGCCAGCGGCGACATGCTTCGGCTGTGCAGCAAGCAAAGTCTTGCAAAGACGTTTTACCGCGAGTACCTTTCAAATGATCCTAACAATAAGGACCCTAGGTGGGTTGTTTTGGCTAATTTTTGGCATTCCTTGATTGCTTTGAAAATTATGCATCGCGTACGTGAGCCCATGTAGCTTTAGTGCTTTATTCTAGCAGCCACAGAGTGGCCGCATGGAGAGTGTCCCGCGCAAATTTTAGCGTGCAACAAAAGAACGATCATACGGGCATTCGCTGTCGTTTTTCCAGGTTTGAGACGTCAACGCACCTGCAGGCGTGCCACGAAATCGCTGAAGCTTTCATCCTATACCTTGCAAGATACTTCAGAGATGGGTCTCAGCTGGTGTGGGCAATGGAAGAACTATGGTCATGGGTAAGCATGCCGCTTTGCCCTACCTGAAGGACCGCTACAATCGAAGGCAACCATATTGGCAGCATTCATTCGCGTAATCGTGAATAGGCAGTGGAATGTAGTGTGCTTCTCTTGTTCGTGGGTGCAGGTAAGCAAAGACCATTCAAGGCTTCTGTGGCTCAACCTCCAAGGGCTTAAGGCCTTGTCCAATGCGTTGCACGGCGTCTTTGTTCTTATACAAAGAGCCAGCTTCTGGGCGCCAAGTGATGCCGATAAACTGGCAAAGGCAAATGCGCAGCTGAAAAAGGTAAGTGTCTCGCAGCCTTGGAATGAAACATTGAACAAGTTTATCGCCTGTTGTAGTTGTGTGGCTTTCATCATAAATGCATCTCAGGCATTACTTGCAATGATCATGCTGCCAAGCACTGAACCAGAGGAACTCGGGGAATCAAACATTCCCCTGGTTGTCCAAGACTACGTGAAAGCCGTAAGTGTCTGCTTTGGATCCGACTCCTGGGTCAAGGATATCCCGTCGATCTTGCCATCCCCGATACAGCGTGCGGAAGTTGCAGTTATGATTGAACAACTCGAAGTACTTCTGCAGCATACCTCGTCATTGCTGCTCTCTAATGAAGGAGAAAAAGATGCAATGAATACAGAAGGTGAGGCAACAAAGCCTTCCACGTCATCTGCGCAGCTAGGCACGCCGGAAAATAGGTGAAAGATGCGTGGAAAGTTGACGGTGATTGGCTTACTGCGAACTGCCACTGGCCAGATCTTCCACTTCTTCCCGAAGAGTTGGCGGAAATGCGGGCGCTGCACGCACAACTAGGGGAAGCCAACGCAAATGTGGTGTTGGGGGACAACGGCGTACAAGATGGATGCTTCTTTAGCAGAGAGCCAGCCGACTCAAGCAGGATAGCATCTGTAGAGCACGCTGTGCGGCTGTTTTTTCGAAGGGCAGCACGAATTCTTAAGGCAGAAGATCCATCTTTCAAATGTGCAGAGACCCAACGAAGGTGATCTACTTTGCATCAAACCAAAGAATGACTTTCCCCAGTAATGATCGGCTTATTCCGACCTCTTTGCTTTGAGCGATGTGGTGCATATTGGAGTGCCCTATTACGGAATGTGCAAGAACGGTGCGCCAGGTTTGGGACGTTTGTCAACTCGCTTCTCATGAGAATCCCAGAGACTCCATTGGTGCGCAATATGGTGTCAATGATGACTTTGACGCCGTACTACAGAGAAGACACTCGTCTTGATCTACAGGTGAGCAACATGGTGCCTCGAAGAGCCACTGACTTCTGACCTACGAAATTTTTCATTTTTGCTATGAGAGACCAGTTCTGCGCACCTGGTTTGCAGATACGTTGGCACGTGACTTAGATGCATCAGTGTATCTCTCCTGCCAAATAATGTACAGGATTTGGAGAAGCGCACCGATGAGGGTGTCTGCAAAATGGATTTGCTGCGTAGCTTACACCCAGTAGAATTCGATAACTTTATCGAGAGGGTTGATCGTGACAGAGATATGTTTACAATAAGACAAGAAATAGAAGACCGTGTCACGGATTCACCTGAGCGCCGGAACCTAGCCTTACAAGACATCCGCGCCCAAATGCAACAGTGCGGTTTACTGCATCGGTAAGCATCTTGCCTCTGAATGAGGTGACTGCTATACTTGAATTTGTTTGACCGCAACGAAGAAGTCTTGATGATGTGCTTCTCAGTTCCCATGCAGGTATGATAGATTTTGTGAGATGCTTCAAGAATGGGCATCGTACAGGGGCCAGGTGCTGATGCGCACAGTTTACGGCATCATGTACTATGAACAGGCTATCCGGATGCAGGCACGTTTTTTGCCACGGAGTACAAAAGCGTCAACGTCACTTAATTCTTCAGCGATTTTGAGCTATCGAGTTGCATGGCTTCGTCACGCCTATGGGCGTCGCTTAGTAAAGCTAGCGTTCTGCCAAGCCTTTGATTCTGTGCGAATATGTCCCCTTGCAACTACAGGCATATTTGGAAGAAACACCTCCACATGAACTTCACTTGTGCAGAGACACCAATCGTCTAGACGAAACTCAGCTCGACATTATTCGGAGCCCAGAAGGAGCTTTGTGGAGAGAAGTCGTCAATTTTGCACCTCCGTACGAAACGAAGCAGTCGACACGGGTGAGAATAGCCTCTCAGCTTCGAAAAGCCCTCGCCAAACATTGGGGGTGCCTGCCAATATATTGACAGCGTTGCTAAAAATTGCCTCTTTTTCTTTACCCTCAGGAACTGGCTCAACTGAAGTATCAGTATGTGGTTGCTGCCCAAGAGTTCGGGACTGACCTCAACGCTCAGATGCCAACAAATGGCTGTGAGCCATCCCTCTCTCTGCGAGCTCAACTGCTTAGAAAGGTAGCTTTGTACAAACTTCTGGTACGCTACCCCACCCTTCGCATTGCGACGCTTGAGCATGAACGCACTCCGGATGGCAGGCCAACAGGCCACAAGCTCAGTGTTCTCTACCGACTTACCGCCGATGTTGATCCGATTGGTGAACAAATCACCACTCCGGCCGCGGCATCGCCCACAGAGTTGAGGGCCGCTGGAAGATTTGTTAGACTTGCAGACGGGGAAGTGGTGCCTGCACAAGTTCCCAAGCTCCTTGTGCCTGCACCACGCATACCTGTCTGTATGCCTGGCGCCAACATGGGACCGGACTCAACTGTCACGATAAAAACCAGAAGCGGAGGAAACAGCAGTGAGGGAGGCCGATCTGGTGAGGTCGTTTCAATTCATAGTAGCAAGACGCCTGCAAGTCCTTTCAGAGCGCACGCGGCGGGAGCAGGCACAGCGGCGTCCAAAGGCATTTGTCATAATGGTGCAGCTCTTCAAGACAATACGAAGAAACTGCAGACGAAATCAATACGGAATCATTTGTCCATTATAGAGGGCACACGCCAACTCCTGAAGCAGGGTTTCACACTGAATGAGATGGATTCGCCATCATTCTGTGGCTCGAAGGACAAAGATTGCGACAAGAATGTAACCTTGGGCCACGCAGCATCTCCAGCGGACTCTGGAGCTCAAGCAAACTCGCGGCAGTCACTACCGCTTCACGCACATAGCAGAAGAACAGGCGTCGGAAATAATGGTGGAGCCGGTGATTTCGAGTCTAAGATTGCTCGTGCTATTCACTGGTTACATAAGAAAAAACAATGTGACCGTTCACTATTTGCTGCGCGGACCAAGACTACATTTCAGTACACGGCATCGTCTCCACTAGCATCTGGGGAATCTGATCCTAAGAATACGCTGAGTTTGCCACGGCATGAGATGACGGATGAACCACAGCGGAGTTCGCTTCCCATGCTGCGTCGAGGCATGCCATATGGCCTTGCCCCAGATGCGTTGGAGACAGCTCAAGCCGTCACGACTCCCTTACAAAATAGCAATCGCCTTGATACACTGCAGGAAAATGCGGACGATGCAGACTTGTCACAACATTTGCATTCCCAGGGTCTTCAGGGAGAAGCTCAGTTGCATCCAGCTCCAGTCCACAACGCAACCCCGCATACATTCATGGGACACGGACAAACAAATTGGAACTTCTCGAGCGCTTCGGGAGAATGGGAAGATTGCGAAAACAAGAGCACATCTGTACCTTTGAGAAATTCGCGTCATGCACGTCCAAGCTCATCCCGAAGGAAAATTTGGGGGACATGGACAAAAAAGTCTTCATCTACCGTCAGACCCTGTCAAGCGCCAACGCTTCTGGAATCGCAATTTGCCCGTGCTTTGGCGCTGGATCTCTTGAACCCAGTTACTTCAACTGCAGATGCTGATAGGCATCCGCCTGCATCTATTTTGCATGGACTTCGCCCTGCTGTGGACGGTTCTTCTCGGCAATCCACACTGCAGTTTAACCCAGATGAGCACGATTCAACCGACCCTAGGAAACCACTGACTAGACGGCAAATGTCACGTGTGAGGAGGTACTCCATAATCACTTTACATCCTGGACAAAATGGAACACAGGCACGCAAAGAGTTGCAAACTCTAGATTTGCATCATTGGGAATGCGGGTGGGACTCCACTGCTTCGCGCGTGGGGGGCGATACTCTGGTAGGAAGTAGGATAAATGCCAGCAATGCTAATTGTGTCGAACTGATTAACCCTCAGCCCAGACAGTTTGTGCACCGTCAAGATCCATGTCATCGAGCGGAATTTCAAGCTTCTCCACGCACTGTAGCGTCGAGCAGTGCAGTTACTAGTCTGAATTTGCATGAGGGAAGGATGCACCAACGGCCAGAGAACTTAGGAACATCAGAGCGAGGCTTTGAGACCCGTGTAAACTATTCAAGCACAGCTGCGCATAGGAGCAACAGCGTTGGAGCTCTCAGAGAGAGGGGAATTCTGACGATGAAGGAGCGCGTAGCATTTTTTGAAGATAAGCTGTCACGGCACCAAGCTCACATGGAAGCTGAGGCACAAAGGGTAGCCACAAAGCAACGTGACTCACATCGTGGTGGAATGATTTGGCCATCCCGTCGGGGCCCCCTAAGATTAGAGGCAATCTACAAGATTCGTCTACCGCTGATTGTGGATGAGTCTGGGATGCCCTGGGGTCGCACCCCGATCATTGGTCCCGGAAAGCCCGAGAATCAAAATCATGCCATTGCCTTTTCCCGGATGGAAACTATGCAGGTGATGGATATGAATATGGAGTCATATCTGGAAGAGGCGATTAAGCTTCGCAATTTGCTTCAGGAGTTTGCTTTAAATGCACGAATGCGGATTCTCGGTAAGGCGCCAGAAAGTTGCAACCCTTAGCAGAGATATGCCAACTTGAACAGCCGCTGCAAATGAATTATCAAGGACGAATGATTTTGGGGCTGCATTTGCGTACAGGGTTCAGAGAACACATTTTTACAGAAAACGTATCAAGTTTGGCCAGCTACATGGCCCTACAGGAGAATCTATTTACAACAACAAACCAACGCCTTTATTTTACTCCCCTTAGAGTGCGCACAACTGCTGCCGCCTTGTTTAGTGGATTCTAGCTTAAAGCACAGGAAACATATATCTAAGAGCATGAAGGCCGCCCTCTATCTCCCCAAACCGTCAAGGCGTCAACCTCTAGTCTACTTATGACTTGAAGGAGCACTGTGCTCGTTAATTTCAGGTGCGGATGCATTATGGCCATCCTGATATCTTCGACCGCTTCTTCGTACAGACATGTGGATCTTGTTCAAAAGCATCCAATGGAATCAACCTATCGGAAGATATTTTTGCTGGTTTTAACTGTACAGCGAGGGGCTATTGCGTGCATCACGCAGACTATATACAGGTGAAACTGCAGTATTATAGCCATCAAACAGTTATGTTGTTTGAGAGCAGGCATCTTTGGCGTATGAAAGCAGACAGCGTGAGCACTCTCGTGCCGTGCCCTCATCGTTCCACACAAATGTGGCTACTGTATCTGGCGCCCGTTGTTGGGAAAGGCGTCTGCAACGGACGATTCTTGAAAGGCTCCTGTTTTTACTTGCCAGAGCACACCCTTGCTGGTTTTTCTGCTCACGGTCTTTGTTTCCTCTGCTGCAGTGCGGCAAGGGACGTGATGTCGGTCTGCAACAAGTTGTCATGTTTGAGAAGAAAGTTGCTGGTGGTAATGGCGAACAAGTTCTTAGCCGAGATTTATACCGCCTCGTTTCTAACATGGACTTCTTCCGAGTGCTGTCGTTGTGGTTCACTGGCCCTGGATTCTTCTTAAATTCTGTCATCCTCGTTCTGGCAGCGTACGTCTGCCTGTATACGAAATGCTTCTTAGCTTTTGCAAGTAAGCGCTTGGCAGCTACTACGAAAAAGAACAAACGTGCTGAAGGGTTTCAACGGCTCATTGCTTGATAGACATTCCACTCAAGAGAGTGTTACTGCAGCAATGCTACTTGCCTGGCTGCCCGCTGTATGTGCTGTAATGCAGAATACAACTACAGCGGGCCCGTCGAAAGTGCCCTAGAATACGTATTGACACCTTCCACATACATCCAGTTCCAGCTTGGGATGCTTCTTGTACTACCTCTTGTCCCATGGCTTTTCCTTGAGAAGGGTTTTGGCTCAGCATTGCGGAAGTTACTAGATCTTATGAGCAAGTTTTCCGTTACGTACTACAACTTCATGAGTGCGTCTTCAGAATTTTGGCTAATTAGTGACTACACACGAGACAGAAGCATCACTTACGTAAATTTCGCCTTACCTCAAATCTGCCCCCTCAAACTAACCTTGCAGAAGCGCGGGCGGACCTAAGTGGTAGGTGGCTTTTGTAGGCTACGTTTTTTCTCAGCTTGCACGAAAGCTTCCATCATAGATCACGTATTAATCTACGGGGGAGCGAAGTACCAGGAAACCGGCCGAGGATTCGTCATAGAACGCGCAACTTTGAAAGACATCTGGATGTTTTTTTACTTCACACACTTTTCTGTTGGCTTGGAAATGTTCGTTCTTCTCATCATATATGCTACGGTAGGCAAACTGCGTAGCTAATGTTTAGACAAACAAATGGGGTTTTGATTGAAAAGCTTGCTCGACATATATGCATGCACAGCACTATATTTCGTAGAGGCCAAGCGATCTTTGCAGGTTCTCAACGTAGTAGCACCACACTGCGGGTCGTTAGCTGCATGGCAGTTGCCCTCCTAAGTATTCCTAACTTGGTCAGATAGGCAATTACGCACTACTTATCTTTTTCCTTGATTCATGGCGGCGCGCTTCTGCAGTACGCAGGCCTCGATGCAGGCGTCTTCTTTCTGGACACGTGGCCGATTTTCTTAATGGCAGCTTCGATAAATTCTGTGCCGTTCATCTTTAACCCATTGGGATTCTACTATCCTCGGCTGCGACAAGACTTCACGAGCTGGAATGCATGGCTATCGTCCCATGTAAGAGTTTTCAATGTCACATTTTGGCAGTTCCTACAGTGCCATTCGATGCACTGAAGTAAATTATACCTCTTGTCTCTCAAAGCATGGAGTGGCAGTCAAGTGGTTATCTTTTGCTCCAGGAACTGGGCATGCCAAAAGAATCATGGGTATCATGGTGGCGAGAGGAGATGGAGCAGAGATGTAACATCGTATGGCATCATAAACTCATCATTGTCCTTCGCCTTCTACGATTTCCACTTCTTGCTGCAGGAATTATATCTTGCGTCGCCACGTATGGATTACCCAACCCTTTCACCTTTCGTAAAAATGGTCCCTTTTGTGTTTGGTGACACTGTCAACAGTACTAATTAGCCTAGGCACATAATCGACGCGCCTAAAAGTAGATAATCAGTGCAACATTTGCATTGCTTTCAGCTCCATACAGTCGGCTGACGTAGACTGTGCAGTTTATCTGGTGGCAGCGTCTGGACTATTCGCTTCCATAAAGGCACTTCTACGAGAGCTACAGACGGTCAGCCCCTCTATAAAGGCCTGGCTCTCTCTCCTCCTTGTAGCGGGAACATCAATTTTGGTGCTGTGGCTTGTCATAACGGGCAAGGTTTCGCTAGGGTCTCTCGTTATTTCATTCTTTGCTCTCGGTCTCTTCGTATACGGTGCTCTTGAAATGGCCTTTGCACTTTTGGACCGGTGGGCAGTCCGCAGCGACATGCTCTCGGACGTAATTCGGTGCGTAGTCCTAGAACAACAACTAAAGGTGCTATTTTGCTTTGAGAGGGCAGAAGCTAGCAGAGTGCATGTGGAGTTTCCTGGGTACATATATCTGTGTAAGGGGGTGCTGTCCTTTTATCTTCAGAATGTACCACCGCTTTGCGGGGTTCTGCATTTTTGCACCTTTGCTGGTTCTTTCTGCCATTACCACAAGCGTACATCATCTTCAAACGCGCATCCTTTTCAACCCGACTTTTGTCTCCATAGTTAAAAGCGGCCTTGTGCAGCGCGAACAAGTTGAGAAAAGTGGCCGGGGCCACAGCTGACAGCGCTGGCGGGCAGAACTTCCCATATGACTAAACTGCTGGTGCTCCTTTCAGTGCTCTCCTTGTATGAACTTCTACCTTGTTAGACAATCATGTAATAGACGTTCCTCAGTGAGGCGTGCCTGGTAGCATCGCTAACCTATATAGCCTCTTTCTCACTAATAGTTTGGAGCATCAGTTAGGCACTTCTAAGATCCATATGATTGACCATTAAAGGTGACAACTTCCTAGCCAAGGTATTTGGTGCAGATTTTAACGGGATTTTGCCATTGTTGTATATTGGCAAAACATAGGGCGAAGCTGAGTAGATGGCTGCCCACATATTCTTCGGTCCACGCTATCCAAGATAGTAAAAAGCAGGGCTAGCGACAACGGCAGACATTATGCGGTTGGTGGTTCTCTTGGTCCATGAAACTAATGAAACAGGTATTTTCTACGCATGGCTTGCTTTTCTCAAATGTATATACACTACCATCAGTCTTAATTAAACTCTAGCTAGGCTTTTATTGTTCACATGTTTGCTCCATATGAGAATCAGAATTTCTAGAACCTTCCACTACATATTATTACAATTTCGTTTGCAGTTATCCCTGGATGCCAGGTGTTTGGATATGGTATATATTTCTTACCAATTTATCTAAGAGCTTCTGAGGTAGCTACGTCTCGTCTCAGATAGAGTTACTGAAAAGATTCTTGTTTTGGTTACTGGACAGTAGTCATAAACTATATCTGCTCCTTAGACTTGGCAGTGTCTGACGTTTGAATCCACCAGACGTTTTCCGTTTCTTAGCTACACTGCGCGATGCAAACTATTCGAACAATTTTATTTTTTTATTAGTGGGGGTGCTGGTTCATGGATATCCGATCCAGTGCATACTGGCATTTTGTAGAAGCTCTTTGGTTAGTAATTCACTTTTCTTTATAAGTCTGGGATCTCGTAAACTTGCGAACCCACTTAAACTATATGAAAACAAAATGTAGCTTTCTTTTTCCATGAAAGCCATTCAAATTGATTATGCTTACTTGAGTAACGGAAGATGATCGATAAAAGGCGTAAGTTCTGGCAACGCACAAACACCCATGTAATTGACAGCATGGTACTGCAAAGTATCCCTGATTAGATTAGGAAAAACGTAACTTTCAAAAGGTAGATTCCAAGCATGCATATGTTGATTTAGTAGTAGACTTCATTTGCTACTACCGTCAAGTTCCCCTTACTGTAGTTATCTCATAGCTTCTCTCTGTTCATAAGAGCGATCTCATGCATGGATTTTATGACATCAGGCATGCAGTGCCAAGAAGCTTTTGTCAAAATTCAATTTTTTGGGTAAGGTTTAGCGTTTGCTCTTTAGTGAAGCTTTGTTTGCCCCTCACCTCCAACATTCCCCCTACATAACACCTTACGGACCATCAGAGTCTCCAGGCAAGGAATTGTCGACGATTAGTATAAACAACTAGTGGATTTTCTCTTGATTTACAAATGACGAATTACAAAGATGATTCTCTCCACTCTTACTTATTATGTATAAGGGAAGTACTGCTGCTCAGGGTGATACCGTCGGGCCATAGGGTTCCTCATATTCAAGGATTTTTCTATTTAAAAATGTCCTACTTTAGAGACGTTAGGGAAGTCGCTATAACACCCATGCAGGACGGGCTTTACCAGACAAAAGATTTTGTTACCTTTGGACCGTCACATGACAGCCGCTGCTTACCCTAGATTTTCCATCATGTCGAGTTATCTCCTTCGAAAATATCTATTTCATTTCTGTTCCCACACTACCATTTCCACGTTCTACCAATATTCGCTACAATTTTAAATCTCTCGTGATGACCCGGCGCACTGGTCTCTGAGCATTAGTCATGTGAGACTGAGCTCCAGGCCATCAATAACTTGCTATGTCCTGCTAGTTAACAAATCCTGCTAACGCATCTGGAGTGTTGAAAGCTATGAAAGTCCTTAAGACAAGCTAGCATTTTGCCACAGCTTTTCTTACCATGCCGCAGGGGATATGAATCTTCGTGCGCCTCTGAACCGGGTGGCAACGAGCAGTCTCGCACAACGCCCTGGACAAAAAATGGCCTCGCCAACATTGAAAATTTTAAATTATTGAGAGTACTTTAACAAAAAATAAACAACACCCATGTTGATCCCATTAAGACACCTCTTACTGCAGTGCGGCGGCATGTAAGAGAGCCTGGTGCATGCAGGCGTTGCTGACTGGAAATGGCTTAAAGGCTGAACAAGTTTCTTGACGAAGATAAGCAGAGGGAATGAGTTGAAAAGCAGACTTTACATAAGGCACGCACACGTTGGTCTCCGCGGATGTGAAATTTTTACGGACAGTGGTCCACTTGAAACCGCGGAAGGAATTTTTCCCCGTATTCGCATGGTTAGTCCGCGCACGTTTCCGCCTTCGCTCTTCGAAACTCCGGCGAATTCCCCTTCGCGTTTACCTCTTGACGGTTTTTGCGCTATTGTTGCAACACGTTCTATGTGCTGGCAGGGGCGTTGTCTCATTGTGACATATGAGCAGTCAAATCTGGTTCGTCGGACATGAAACAATTAGCTTGGGCAGAAACTGGACTTTTTGTTATCTCCAATGCATTGAGGGGAGTCGATATAGCGTGCAAAGCAAGGAGACACTGCCGTTTGCCACATAGTCGACCTGCGGAATCTCCACGGAGGGGCTTTTCAGCTGAAGTCGAGCTGTTGTGGCACCGTACACTTGTACCATGTGTACCGCAAGTTTAGAAGCAAGATGTCTTAGAATATGCGACGCTGTATCGGGCGTTTTCTACAGCGCCCTTGCATACTCCGTACGGCGGCTGTGTGAAGACGTGCAGGGAGCGGCGTGCATGTACGGATACATCGATCCAGATTCCGCAGCTGCTCCAGATGGGAAAAACAAGGGGGGAAATATTCTTCGGAGTAGTGAGCGGTCAAATGAAGCGTCAGAACCTATTCGGATCATTGGTGAAACACCACCAAGCAGAACACTGAACTCCACGAAGCATTTACTTGCGACAGGACTGCGGCTGTGTAGGTCCTCCTTTGTAGTGGGGGCTTCCTACACGACTATTGCATCAGTGTCCGCTGTTGGGGTAACTATTGTGTTTTCTTGGGGCCGAAATGCGCTTCTACTTCTTGCTGCGTTAGCGATTCTGGCGTTTTGCGTAACAACGAGTTGCTTCATTGCTTGGGTGAAGCTCAATCTCTTGGTGCATCGCTCTTCGAAGACAATCCACCGGCTGCTTGATGACATGCATCTTCAACACAGATTTGCGGGAGAAACAGCGAGGTATGAATTTTGCTCATCTTGCTGTTTGGCGGATTTACATGTTTTGGTGGGCACATAGCAGCTTGTCGCTTTATAGTACTGATCTGCCAGCTGTAATAGCGCATGTGGCTCGACGCATTAGCATTCTTCATAGGGAGTGCCAGAATGCCTGCAATTGTTCTGTTCAGATGGGTTCGGGAACTTGAAGTTACCTTCAGCGTTTTTAGGGGTTCTCTCACCATGCCAAAGCAGACAGCCGCAAGTGTCTCCGTGTCTATGTCGCCGACTACAAGTGGCCAAGATCAAACAGGGAAAGGCTCCGCAGAAGAGCCTCCTGAAAAGATGACTACCCCGTCAAATAGAGGAGATTTACCTTTCATAAGTAAAGCTCCTCCACACGATGGTGGCACGCAGTTGCAGTGCAAACGAGCGCCTACGAGCTTTGGAGAAGCACCTGCTGGGCAGCTGAGGATGCGCCTTCACCAGGTGCTCGATTGGCAGCAGCGTGCTTTCTGCTACTTGTACGAAGATATCATCAGGCCAAGTCAGGGCTGTCAGGCTTCTTGGCAAGACCACATTTCTCGGGGGCCTTGGGGATGTGCGAAGGAAACGAATTTTTATGCTCACAGCTTTGATGGAAGCCTCAGGGCTTTGAAAGAAATGACAGCCAAAAGCTGGCACTCACATTCGAGACTGTGCGTTGGACTCCAAGTTGCATTGAGGCACTTGCTTTTCTCTCTGAAACTTCGACTATGTCGGACTGACTTGTGCAGAGCCCGAAGCACTGATAACCCCATTATTGCTGCCGTATCAAGTGGGAAGCCAACGCGACATGCAAGCCGCGCCCTTCGGCAGGCATTATTGGGACAACAGCATCACAGTAATGCTGGAAGTTGCACGCTATCGCTTGCTGATGAGATAGAAAATGCGAAACTAGGGAGAGATGGGGACACCGAGGAGCAGCCATGTGGGAGCACCAGCGTTGGGCTTCGCGAAAACCGCCAGGCTTCACTGATTGCTGCTGTTCACGAGAAAAGGCAGATAAATGAGCAGAGAGTTCCTGTATGCACAGCTGCGGATACGAAAACGGACGAACTCCTGTTCTCAGAAGGAGCCTGGAGTTGGAAACTCTTCAGAGTTGCAGCACTGCGGGTCGCCGGTGGATGCGACCTGGTGATGACGGCGGCGAATGGAATACGAACGTCCTGGTGGCTTTTGCAACGCCTCGATCGGCTTGGAAGTGCTCTATCTGCTGCTGAACGGGTCTGTTCAGTGGCAGCCAACGCGCTGAGGACAAGTTTGGAAGAAGACTGGGCATGTTGTCCAATTCTACTGCCGCATCCCCGTTGGGACACGGCAATGCACATGCCTGGGGAAGACAACAGCAGGAGCGCTGGTGCCGACGCAAGCATTCCTAAACTGATGCACATGTCGGTTTCCCCTCCAGGTGTCGCGTACCAGCCAATGAACTTTCTGTGCATAGCTGCGTCATACGAGCATCGATCTGCACTCGCCTCGATGAGCCGTAACATTGCCGCATGCCTCGCTATTCTTCGCCTTTCTGCAGCTGCATGCTACGTTCGCTGCAACCACTTGGGCTCCAGGTCGCATCAAAAAGAGCATAAGAGCGAAGACGAGAAATGCACATCGACAATGACTGAAGAGGGAAGGGAGGAAGTAAGCGCCAACTTGTCTGCAGTTGTGCACCTAACTCTTCGGCACCTCCGCGTCGCATTTGAGGAGGGGAAGAAGCTGGAGCAATCGATGCGGCCAACAAGAGGAAACGCTGAGGTATTGAAAACCGGCGGCCCCGCATTCATCCCAAGTAATGCTAGTATCACATCACCAGTAGCTGACAAGACACATGAGGAGATAAGTACAGTGCCCAAGCCAAAAGATCCTGAGCCTGCGCAGTGCCTTGAAGTGTTCACAGCTGTGGGACAGGATTCTACGAACAATCAGCGCAAGTTTGAAGAGGAAGATGTGCTACTGGCAGCTTTTGCAGAAGACGATCCCGCCGTGCGTGAGCGCAGTCGAATAACTTTGGAGGAGCTCGAGATAAAGCTAAAAAACAAAAAGGAGCGCGGAGTCGCACCACGAGTGTTGAAGGAACTTTCAATTATTGATGTTGATAACGCAGGCGACCACAACTGCGAAAATAACGAGGAGAGGGAAATCAAGCGCATTGTGAAACAATACAGCACGGAAGCAGCCGACACATCTATTGAACAGTCCGTCTGCGAATTCCCAAAGTGCATTTCACAAGGAGATGATGCGCGTGACAAGGAGAAAAAGGTATCAAGTGCTGAGGACGATACGAGGCTGAGTGTGGTCAAACAGGAAGCAGGGAGCATATTAATGCGTGCAAACAGCGCCGTTCCGAAGACTTTAAGCCAGTCAGAGGAGCATGGCTTTTTTCGGAACGTGAGCTGGTTGGATGATGAACACCTAATGCATAGATGCCGCGGGAAAAAACGTGAAAGCGTACCACTTACTCCAGAAGCTGCGGCAGCTAATTCCGTCATTTCACAACTCCAGAGTGCTCTTAAGGTGCAAACTATTGGTTCCCGAGGAGCAAGGGACTTGCTGCGCTTTGCTGAGTCATCATTGGAGACCCGTGATAGACATCAGGAGCCAGGCAGTAAGGTTAGCTTAGATGGCGAATGCCCCACGACTTTCGGTGATGACATCGCTGATGACGAGTGGGATGCATGCGATGTTGTTAAGGGAGCTAATTATGCTGCAGAAGCTCCGACGTGGGTGGCAGCTTGTTCAGAGTCGCCGGACAGTGCAACAGGTTCTGTTAAGGAGAAGAAGAACAGTGCAGATTGGCAAGTATATAAACTTGCAGAGGGATAGGAAGCCAAGGAGTGGGACACCGGCAGGCTAGTATGGAGGAAGGTTTGAAAGATTTTTTTGTCCGCAGCGCGTATCTTGCCATTGCTCCAAAGATGGTCTTCGTGGTTGTCACACATATAACGTCGTGGTTCTGGAGCTTTAATAGCGAACCGTCAGAGTAACAGCAGTACGCGCTGCACCGGACATGCTTTCCACCACACAGGGGTAACAATACCGCAAAAGTTTCTCTGTGATATGAGATAGCATGAAGCCGGTATTCAGACGTATTTAAATGCATTCGTAGAGCGACAAATGCGTCAGATCCAGTCTAAGTGTTGCGTTGCGAGCAATTTTCCGTTTGGGCATTACTCGACCTGCGATAGTCCGTAGAGAGGCTACAGTGACACCAACATACACAGAGTGCTACCCCGCTCGGACATAACTGGGAAGTGCTTGCAGAACCTCGTAAACCTCTGCGGAACACCAGTCAGGGAATGCAACGAATAGTCTTCAGTCACCATCTCATCGTGCGTCGAAGGTAGTAATACAGTTGCAGTTTACAAGGGTAAAAAAAAATTAAGTCCCTGGACCTGGCATGTGAGCACGGAGCGCCGGCTCTCCTGCATGCAACTGCTGCGACATTGTCGCAACGTATGCGGCAGCTCAGCAGCAGTAATGTATACATAATCCACCAACGTTTCAGTTGCTCAGGGCGCAAATTACATGGTACAAATTTGCTGTTATTGCCGTGCATTGTGCCATATTAGTGTCAGGGCGAGTGTGCTCTTCAGCAAATGGGGCCTACAGAGAAGTAGCTTGGACAACTTCCGCGGAAAAGATATTCACCTGAGCCTGCTGCAAGTCCAACCGCGCATTGTAGCTTGCTGCAAGATCCACAGACACAATATTACGGCGACATTCGCTATGAGGCGTGTGCTTGTATTCTTCATAGCATAGTTGACTGGCGGTCGTGGAGGGGTTATATTTTTCAATTACCACGGCAAGTTTGGATTTGCGGTCCTGCATTAACTTCATCAGTCGCTTCCTTGCCGATTCTTTTCCCAGCTTCAGACAGTATGTGGTTCTGTTCCTCTTGTGATGAGTGCCATGAGCAATTCAGCATGTCCATGTTGTCGTTCCATTGATTTACCTCCCTTGATGATTCGCCTTCTTTCTGCCAGCGGAGGAACGCTTTGTAGAGAGCTTTAGCGTCTTTTCCTCGGATTGCTAGAATCTGTTTGAGAAATGTGAAGAGCCTTGCTGTGACTTCTTCTGGAGGGCTTTTCACGTTTTTTAGTGCAAGCTTCAAAAACTTTACGGCCTGGCCTGCAAATCGAAAGTATATTCTCGCTTGGAAACTCTATGAATCAGCCACTTCGTTAGGTGTGACCGGGCAACGTGGACTTCTTACCCCGAAGTTCCATGCATTGGTGTAGCTCGGCTATTAAACGATACTTAGTTTCTCGAGTGGTCAGATCTAGAGGTGCCTGTTCATGGCAAGCAGCAGCAAGCTCTCGTCCAGCTTCGGATATTGCGGAGAGCGTGTGCCCAGTGATGAGCCCATAGGCCAAGCTTGTCTCAACTTCGTTGACGAGTCCTGACACTTTACCCTTTGATCTGCTCAGTAAGGACCAATGCTTGTGCTTGACAACTTTTGTTTCTTTGCAGGCCTTCTTGATTTGCGCTATTATCGGTCGTACTGGGTCCATGCCTGGAAAAAAACATTTTTGAATAGGGGGGAGACGCAACCCAAGTTCGTCTAAACAGCATCCACGTAAGGGACAAAAAGGACAGTAGCAACAATGCTGCTCAAACACAGCACGTCACTGTTTCACTAGGAGTCCAGAAGTCTAGTAACAGCTCTTCATTCTATTCCATGTAAGAGGGATCCCCACATCTTAGCCTCACCATGGTTTAAAATCGTGTATGTCTGAAATTGCCTGGCTAGCCGGAATGTGCTATCAACTTTCGTAGGTCCCGAATCTATTTGGTGTTTGCTGCCATTCGTCCACATCATTAGCATCAGTTTTGCAAAGATGTGGCCGACTTTGTGGTCTATTTTATGCTTGAAGGCCCTTGCATTTGTTTTACGCTTCCGCTTGAAAAGGCGTTTGACTCCTTTCTTGACATTTTGGAGCTTCCCTGTAGGTACATAGCTGAATTCTCCCATGAACTTTTCAATAAACTTTGTTGCATTCGTCCTCATTTGCCGCACGACCTTTTCGTACAGTTTCCTGTTAAATGCTTTGCCAGTAAAGACCGATATTGCGTCTTTCCATCCCTTGTTGGCATGCTCCTCAACTTCGACACGTAAGAATAAAGCTGAAGGGAAGACAAGATAAGCGGTTTGGGAGCTCTCTACTCAGAGGATTGGCAGTGAGCTAGGGTAACAGGCTTTAGAAGGCTCCTCTGCATTACAACTAATCAACTTTGCGCAGCTAGTTGCAAAAACGCACCTATACGAATAGCTAATGATGCGAACGGTCCAAACTGTGCGTGGAGTGCTTCTGTGTCCCCGTCGACGTGGCATGATAGTAGCCTAAAAAATGCAGAAAATTCTTTTGACCCTTTGGCCGCAGTGCGCAGCTTTTTGCTGTTTTTCAGATTGGCTCCCACGACGCTTGCGTGGTGGCGCAGGTCAGTCGCCACATTCAGCGCCAACAGTTGGAGATGCGGTAGACCAAACCCAGCCATTGTAGTGTCAACATGCAGGCCGTCCACAACATCCTTAGTCAAGGCATCTATTACACAAGAAAGCACTTCAAACTCCTCTTCTATACTTGCGATCGTAGCCTTCGCGTTGATGAAGTGGGCGAGCCGCCAAATCTGGCCACCCACCAGGTCAAGATACGGAAGTGTGTCGAAGGCAGAAAATATTGTAATACGGGCAACTGCGCGAAAAATATGCATGACCAAAGCGATGCTAATCACATGGCAGACCAAAAGGAGGCGTCTTTTGTAATAGTGAGTAACAACAACACTAGAGGGCTCCTCCATCCAAGGGTAGAGTGTCTTCTTTTTTGTATTCTTACCGTCGCCAGCAATGATGCTATCCCTTCCTATAGATTTTCTCTTTGCATGCCTCTTGCCAAACGGGTAATCTCTTTTTAGAACGCCTTCCATACAACGCGAGTCACATCCACTCAAATATCCAGGCGCCAGCTGCCCTGAAGTATGCATGATGCAAACAGCAACTCATATATCAAAAAGCAAAGCTGCAGCATAAGAGCAAGTGAAGCTGCTTAGTTGCAACGACTATGGACCGCTGAGAAGCATGCCTTCTTCAATACTGCAGTCATTCGTAAGCGCTTCGCGGTCCTTCGTAATATTCGCAGAAAAAGCTGAAGGTAAGGAACATCAAAGATAGCACAGCAGACGCACGTAGTTTGTCAAATGACACAGTTGTTGCCTGCAGAGTGCCAAAGTATATAGAAATGCAAGCATTATCGTGAAATCAGCTGGCAGGAGTGTTCTGGGATTTCCATGAAGAGCGCTCACTCATCTGCGACCAGTCGTTCCTCATTCTCTTCCAGATATTCACGCATTGGGGAATAATGACGGAAGACGAATCGAACATTGCTGGAAAAACGAACGCTGCCGTAGATCTGCATTGATTCTCAAGCGCCGCATACAATACGTCTTGGCCCTGCATATTTAGTGCTTCGAATTTCGCATTTTCAATTACTCGCCAGACAAGTTCGCTGCCAGTCCCATATAAGTTTCTGTGAGTCAGAGGCCTGCAGCCCTCCAAAACTGTGTGCCCTCTAATGAGCTGTAGTACTTCAAATGCTGCAGGGAAAATACACGCATATACCCACAGGATTGGCAAAAGATGCTTCTGTAGGGCTTCTGGTACAAAGCGGTACGGCAAGGAAAACTCACCGCGCACTGCAGCCTCTGAAGTGTAAATGCTGCTCGTCTCTGCCGGGTCGGGCTTATATTTTCCTTTGCCTGGTTTCTGAAGCGGAGTGGCTTCAATGCTAGGCAGCTCTCTCATTGCGTCCACAAAAGACAAGACTGCAGCATCAACAAAATTGACCGGTCTCATTATAGGGAGAGGAAAAAAACGAAATCCTTCGTTGCTTTTCAGGGACCAGACATACAGTGAAAAGTTTCAGAGGCTTTCATTGCATTCTGCAGGTGTCGAGGGTCTCCTGTCTGCTGCGTTTTTTGAAATGCCTCTCTAACTGCTGCAATCTTGAAGATCTCCTCCATGTCCTGTAATATGCTAGGATCATCCTCATTCAAGTCCTTGATCTCGTTCCGCAGTACCGAGTCAGCTATTGAAATATACTCTGAAGGATACGCATCACACAAAATTAGAATTCAAAGTCCGGAAGCTGCAAGATTCCTCCTAGGCAGATAGTTGCACCGAATTGAAATGGCCCCCACTTGATCCTATCGTAAGAATTAGACGGTCACGTGGAAAGTCTAAATACACTCCATCTTTCTCTACTGCGATCGCCGTTCCATGAACAGCGGCAACAGTATATTCTTCTTGTTGAAGGACAGTAGAGCCGACTCCAAGCACTTTCACGACATCACCAACGTCTAGAGGCGGAGGCACCCCTAAATTGGCATCATCACAGAAACCAAAACGTTTGTGATTCATGTCTCACGCCCCATAGAACATAAGGGCTGTAAGGAAGATCGTAAGGGCAAGCACTGTTATGTACCTGACCAAAACCGCTTCGAGATGCTGGAAGCAGAAGCTGCAGGCACAAACAAACTCATACAAAAAGCCCTTCTACAACCATTGTTTATTCTTCCGCTTTTAGAAATATCGGAAAGGCATGCAATTTGGCAAAAGCTTACGATTCTGGAGAAGAATACGTCCAACTTTATCCCACATCCAAAATGCTCCGAAGTGTAGATCCACCGAAGACTTTACGATTCCCAATTCTGGAGGGTTGAGGGAAGCTGCCTCTGATGGTCCAACAATTTGCTTCAAACACGCTTTTTCCTCGAGATTTTCCTGTTGCTTGATTGTATGAAGGAGGGCAGTGAACTGGGCTTTACTGACGCTGAAGTCTGGGCATTCGTGACGCAAAGATATCTTACACACTTCTTACGGTACAAAGGGCAGGAAAGTACTTACTTTTGCGAGCGTGGCAGACAGCTCACAGGAACGTACCCTGTTGAAAATCCTTGAGTATGCTTTTACATTCTGAGGACACATCATCCAACACTGAACTAATGAAGTGTGCGCCTACTCAATGTGCACTTCACTTCTAGCAGGGTCATTGCCTAGCACATCGTGGAATGTGTCATCCGCAGCAAATTAGCCCATTTTGGCATTCCGCTTCGTACTTTCGGTGGGGTTCTGGGCCTGAAAGACCTCTCCTTCTCTTCCTATTTCGTGAGTTAAGGGACTCGTGGTCTGCGAAGTTGACCGAACTTCATACAGAGAAAGATCATTTTCAGCTGGCTTGATCCTCTTGGTGTGTTCTGCGAGTTGTCCAATTCTTTCCAGTATTGCGGGGATTGACTGGTCAGACATCAACGTGCTTTGGCCTAAGCCAAAGTTCACTGCAAGTACTAGAAGGCTGAGGCAGGCATGAAGTTTGCTGCAGCCCAGACAGGCCGGTCTCAATTGATTATCTACTTCCATTTCACAACAACAAAAAGGCGACGGCTGGCATGGAGTGCAGGCACCACTGGTTCAGGCCTCCCTAAGCCTGTTCAGGATGGACCGAGTTTTGCGTTGCGGCTCCCTACCATTCGTGTGCAATACATCGTAGTTCGGCAGTGTAAGAAATAACACTTTTTTGGGCTCAATGGCTAGAATAGAAACGAACGCCCTCTTGTTTGCTGTTATCACCCAGCTAAGAGCAGCAAATGACCGCCTCGGGGACCGCGCTGGATCAAGGGTCTCCACATTGAGTAGAGTTTCATGGAACAGTCTCAACAAGCTTGTGACTTGCTGTAAAAAAGTGAAACCTAAAAACTTATTCAATCTTTATCTGAAGTTTCATTGGAAAACTAGATTTCGTGGTGCGCCTCAGAGCATTTCGTGCCACAATAGTAAAGACAATGTGCAAGGTATGCCCAAGTAAGGGCTCTAGCCAAGCAAGGTCTTCCCTATACGTAATTGCCGACGTATCGTTTTTCGATGACAGAGCCATAAGAGGGAAGGGAGATCGCAAAGAGCTGCGCCAAATACAGCTCCTGAGCGTGTTTATTTGCATTGTCTGCATGGCAGGCAACAACCCTCGACGTAACTAAACCACGCACCCGCTCTTTAAGGTGCATTTTAATTAGCGAAGGAACAAGGCTTGACTACTGGGACTCATGGAACGTGTCAGGAGATGTTGGACACTAGGCTGAACGAACGTTGCTGCAGTCCAGCGTAGGACAGCAGGCACCAGCAAGTCTGCGCTCGCACCTAGCAGGTTATGTTCAGAAATATACGGTACAACAATATAGATGCAGAGAGTAAAAACTATAGAACTTTATCTAAAAAAGTGAAAAAAGACACGCCAGGGAATGTTTTGCCTCAGTGCCATGACCATACGGCAGTTGCTTGTGTTTGCAAGTATCTGCGGACATTAAGCGCAAAATACCAACAACAGCTTATAGGTTATTTTTCAAGGCTTTTGCATAGGTCAAGTTTAGGGTTTGTTTCGGTCCGCCAGTAGGATTCTTTGGAAAACCTAGGTCCTGTGGGCGAAGCAAACTAAATACGAAGTTTGGGAAAAGCGAGACCCCGTAGGGAAGCCGAACCAAAACCTATGCTCTACACAATGGATTGTTCTATGGATCTGGTACTAAGCTATAAATAGCTGTCTAGTTGTTTTCAAATGCACCGAAGAACATGTATAATTCAAAAAGCCCTTTCTGGATTTTTTCTCGAAAGAATTACCGCAGTAGGTAGTGGGAGAGGCTTTTCAGTAGAGGCTTGCAGAAAAAGGGTAGGAATGTTTGATAAAGCAAAGTGAGGAAGCGCCTCAGGTGCCCCGGCCCCCCTTAGAGCATCCTATCCGCTCCCCAGAGAAAACGAACTCAGAAACAGTACGGTAACACTTCGAAGAAAAATTTAGCCACTAACTGTGCTAAGATTGATGCGCAGTAGCCCAGAATGGGAGCGACAATCCTCCTAGTAGGTAAAACGATTTTTCGGCTCCGCAGAAGACTTAGGAAAACCCACTAAAAGCGCATCGCAGCGAAGAGTTATGGAACTCGAATGTGCCACCATGAAGGGATAGGTATTCCATTTTACAGATGTTGCGTGCGCTTGCGCATGAAACCGTCGGAAACCGCCGGACCAGAGTGTCTGTCACCCTGACCAGCCTCCGGCAATAGGGCCAGAAGGTAGATGGCATCTCATTTGCGATGGTTAGTGCCGTCCGTCCCGCTGTTTATTGCCTTACTCCCGTCTACAACAGAGAGCACTATTTTCTGAAGGGCTAGAAGGTGCACTGGAAAGTTTGCTACGTAAGATTTGGCCATTGTGTTCACACACGTAAACACACACGCACGACACACGACACACGATCACAGTCGCGCAACGCTGCGCCCTCTGCACAAAGCTTTTTCTCGTCGTTACAAATCTGTCCACAACCGTTGCTGTTCCTTCCAGTCTGACATTTTCAGTATGGAATAATTACAGTCCCGTCTCCACTTGCAGGTGCCTGTGAACTTGGTCGTCGTCTTCCTCAGCCTAGGATCGATAACTGGGGAAGGGCACTCGCCTTTGTTACCTCTATAAACAATTGATGTCTCTTATCATGCTTTGTTAAGAGTACGGCGTACACTGAGCGCCAAGCTCACCCTCATTTGCAGCAGCTGAGTTAATCGAAGCCCCGAAGTGTGCGGATTGCTCGCTGCCTTTAGTTTGTAGCGGCTTTCCAAAGCCTCGCAATCACATACTTACGGCGGATGTGCTGTCTCGACAGAATGAGTACTCAACCCCGTCTGCTTTTAGTAACCTGTCTGAGGCTGCAGCCACTCCGCACCTTTAGGTGTTCCCGTGAACTTTGCCTCGTATGCCAACACTCCTCGTTCCACACCTGCTCCAGACGCGGCTTCCCCTGGCGCAACGTCCCAGTACTAGCACTACACCCTGTTGCAAAGCCCACATCAACACCTTCTACAGCAGCTAAGGCCCCCTGCAATTTACACCCATGAAATCGGCCTATGAAGGCTGCTTGATCTTTCGCGAGCCTTACTTCGCTGTATCTCGATGAGCTAATTGACCTATGAGACATGTGCCCCGAACCACCACAAGTGACAGCAAGCCATCGCGGCCAAAAAAGGCTTTCTTTACCAGCGTCAGCAGCCAGCTGCCAATGACTGAGCTGCTCTTTTTCACACTCTGTTTGACAGTATGCCTGTACACCTAACTTCTTCGCTTTCGTTGTCCCTCTTTCCCCCCCGCCTTCTGTATTACCTTTGTTGCATTCTGTTGACTAGTAAAATGAGTGAGCTCTATGGCATATCCAGCGGCCCTGAGTAGAGGCGGTTGCGTGAAGAGGAGAATAAGAATGTGCTCGTAAAAATGCACACTCACTCGTCCATCCTCTGAGTGTTAGAGTGAAGGTGACTGCGGCGGGGGCTTGCCATGTACAGGA
Source organism: Eimeria tenella (assembly GCF_000499545.2). Taxonomy (NCBI): domain Eukaryota; phylum Apicomplexa; class Conoidasida; order Eucoccidiorida; family Eimeriidae; genus Eimeria; species Eimeria tenella. The sequence goes on from NW_013541844.1 coordinate 101,684, forward strand.
GCAAGCCGCACGAATTATACATTCCTTTCTGTAGGAAGACAACACAGAGCGAGGTAGTGAAGTAAAAGAACAGAACGCAGGAACAGTATTACCATCAGTACAAATGCATGCTCTGCACAAAAAGGAAAAGGAAGAAGGAAAGCCGAAATACAACAAAAAGCCCGGGAAAAAGCAAAAGAAAACGGAGGACACAATAAGGCAAGAAACGAAAAACAAGAAGATAAGTAAACGGGAACAAATACCTAAACGGGAACTGAATGCGTGTTTGAAAAAGCTTAAGTACACGCGGAGGAACGGGGTTTAATTAATTCGCTAGAGCGTGGAGCCAGTTGTTATCAACAAGATCAACTCAGGGGACTGATTTCGCTAAATGAAGAAGAAAGCTACGTTACGCTAAAGAAGCAAGAATGCAGAAGCGAAGTCAAACCGATCAAAAAAGGCAAATATGAGAAACAATCTTACGAGTGCGAAGGAACGTGGGAGGCTCACGGTGGAATGAATACTGCTTAATATAGTGCAAAGTTGTAATGAGAAGCCAAATGCTGAGGCAGTTCACAGGAAACCGAATGACACAGGGAATCCCAGGGAGCAGAGATAGGAAGAGAGGAACATATGTCCTAGGCAGTGGAGCCAACGGTCTCGCCTGTTTTCCAGCGTAATCGCCTCAATTGCTATTTGAGTTAAGTGTGTTTGTGAAGTGCTCGCCTGAGCTTTGCTTGCTCGATATATGCTCCCCTGAGCTACAGTAAACTGGGCGCATAGAGTCTATTTCCGTCTTTCTATCGCAGTAATTGCCGGTGTCATGCACGTCTGCAAAGCAACCGGGTGGCGAAGACCACCTTATGAATTTAAAGGCGCGGCGCCTTCTCCATCCATGCACATGGCATGCATGTACACGAAATATACCGTGCATGCTTGCACCATTTAACAGGCCAACAGAACTATAGAGCGCATCCTGGATGATGCTTCTGGAACCCTCACCCAAGAATGACTGGGCTGTTGTACAGCGTAGCTATTTGCTCTGTTCTAAAAGCTTGTTCTTCTGCTGCGATCATTTTCTTTCCTTGTTTTGAATCGACCGTTCTGACACAGTTTTCAGCCAACATCGTCCCTTACTTTCATGTATGTGAATGGTGAGAATAGTCATGCCAACATTTGTTTGAGGTTAGTGCTTGTAAAGTGCCCGCCAAGCTTCGCGTTGCTCCGCATCTGTCTTAACCGCGACATTCGATAAGTGGAACTTTTTTTATACCTCTCTCTTGTACAGCACAATACCAGCATTTATTTGTTGGTGCAGTGTGGGTCTGACTGCAGCTTCAACATAAGCCTCATCTACGGCGCTTTGAGCTAGTAAATAAGCACGGTCCAGATTACAGCACTCTCATTAAGGGTTTGGATAAGAAGTGCTATTCACGAGAGAAACAGGATATGCCAGCGCTTGGAGTAGCTTAATTGGTTCGCGCTAAACAACTAACTGAGAGTCTGCAAATTAGTTGGCAAATGCCCACTGGCCTTGAAAGAAGCCCCCGTAACTCTTCTGGCTTTCAAACTTGTGTCACCTCGCACGAATCTGAGAAGAACTCCTTACTGAAACTTAAGCCGAATCGGTAAGCCACTAACCGTGCTCTTGCAGTAACAAATTACTTTTAAGGGCAAATTCCAGACTCAACCTTCCAGTACTTGCCGAACTAGTTTCCTTCAGGAAACAACAGTGTACACTAAGACTGGTAGGACCGCTTACCGGCATTACTAAAAAGATCCAGGTGCGTACGGTAAAAGATAAGCAGACTTAGGGCAGTTGAAGGTCCATAAGTTTGTGGCCACGCAGAAACTGGATCATGAGGAATTTATCAAGCACTAGATGAATTTAAAAAGGGGACAAGTCATACATGGAGACGCCCAGGCTGGTTTATTGAAGTCATATGTTAAAGCCCTGAACAGCTTCCATGAAGAATCAAGCCCGTATTTGAGTGACGCTTAGTAAGCAGCATTGACTGATTCAAATCAGGCACAAGCAGAATTCAGAAGCATAACGCACTGCTTATCTCAATACTAGCCTACTGAAATAAAAGTCTGCGCCTTTAATTTAGAAAAAGCTACAGGCCACGCGGCGCGTGACGTATACAGCCACACATAACGAAGAATTCATTGGGTGCATCTCTTCACCATACGTGGCGCACTTACTGCATATGCAGTTAAACTGAATCGTTGCAGGACTATCAAAAGTGGAAAGTGCGAGACATGCCTGTACTTTGGCCAAAGCTGCCCGCCGAAGCTAATTGTGTCGCATTCCAACTGGATTCGGTGCTTTGCCCCACAACGGCGAAATAGCTCAACACCTAATAACCTGTGTTCATATTCCTATGGTGCAGCACAGCTTTTATGGTAACAAATTACCTTTCCGGGCAGATCCTTGACTCGACCTTTTTGTACTAGGCGCTGAACATAATTTGGCCGCTTTTCAGTCATGCGGCACCCCGCTAACCTGGTATTTATTTGTGATAATGAGCAGCATGGTGCTCCAAGGCCTGGGGAGCTCATTTCCATGATCTGCCCAGGCCTTGGAGTACCATGCTCCTCATTATCACAAACCATGGCTCAAGAGCAGCACTGGCTGTAGACG
>NW_013541844.1:104406-135329 GCF_000499545.2 Eimeria tenella
TGCTCCTCATTATCACAAACCATGGCTCAAGAGCAGCACTGGCTGTAGACGTTCAATCACTGGCCTTAAGCGTGCACAAGCAGGCTCTAAATTGATTATTACAATAACTCTTCACTATGCGCTGTACTAACATAATTCTTAAGAAAATACTATCCATCAACACAACACACGTAAAGGCTGCTTTCAAGTATCGCTCCCATCTGCAATGTGGCGCATAATGAATCCGCATGCATTTACTCCCTAGTCCTCGTCATTTTGCAATTCGACTGCCACCTGAGTATTTTGTTGTTATTCTGCAATCCGATTGCCGCCTGGGTATGTTGTTATGCTGCACAGTAATATCATGAGCACCGCTAGGCTAAGTGAAATACCCTGAAGATAACACAAGAAGTACGTGGCGAGGCGGACCTACTGGTTTTCTAAACCTTTCGCGGGCAAACTAGCATTTGTTATACAAGAGCTGCTAGTGCAGTTTTGTCGGCTGACGATGAGGCAAAGGTCAGTATTGGCTGATACTAAACATAACTGTCGGCACCAATGGAGGGACGCTGCCCCCATTAGTATTGGGCAGCTAGCGCCATAGAGCTTCGGTAATGAAGCAAACATACTTCCTGTGTTCCGCCCTCACGTGGGTTTGTTCTGTTGAAGTCGTCGTCATCCCCATTTAAAAGTGCTATTTGGCCTACCGAGAAGCTCGCTATTTGCCGCTGAGTAATTGCGTATTTGGGCCACCATTAATGTGTACTTAAACAAGACGTTGCGAGATCAAGTCCTACTGTGCTTTCATTACTCATTACCGACTATGCACCTGAAGTGAATCTGCACCGCCCTACTGTATATATAAAAGATCATATCATGCCAGCCGTGCCCGCACACTGTAGTACGCTTCTTTATCAAACAGGACCCGCCCTCACTACTGCACAAAAGGACCACAGATGATGTAGTAAGGTCCATGAGTGGACTCTGATTTGACTAGTAACCTGCTGTGGGTCCCTCAGTCAACGAATGCTGCCACCAGATAAATTCAGTCTGTAAAATGGACCAGGCATGTGCGCGTTCTATCCAAAGTGAGAAATCCTACGATGAGAAGACAATGGAAGCAACCGTCGACACATCCTTTGTCCTTAATCTTATGACGCTATGGTTGCAACTGTTTCTATGTCAGAAACAGTGCAGCCTGCTGCACAAGAAACGCCGTTTTTAAGGGTGCCGTTTTGTACAGGTGGTTTCTTTCGTGATCTGCTTTCTTTGAGGGGCTACACGATGGGCATTTTATTCCACAAATATAGAGCAAGAGACCCGCCAAAGTACAAGACACACCGCAAAGCGTTTTTCATTGAGGTGCACGCCCACTTGCAGCTGTAGACGCGAACATGATTTACATTGTGCTCGTCATCATAGCTGAGTTTGCAATGACCCTTGAGGCGGCAGATCAACATGATAGCAGGCGCTGCATGGGACACATTCCAGACGCACAAGCTCCTCACAGCAGCTCACACCATCACCACTGTTGCACGTCATCGAATCAGTGCTTTTGCTGATGCGCGCAAAACTGGACTTTGTAAAGCCATCATGCCATGACACTATGGGATTAAAAGTAGACATAATTTCCACCGTCTTTTGTTCATCAGACTTGAGCTCTCGTGTAGTTCTTGAGTCCGGACCTTACTTCAACAACACCACCTCGTGTGAAGGCATTACTACTCTTGCGCATTGCTGGGGCAGTGCTATCCACCAGAAGGTGAAAAGGACAAAGTAAGTAAAGCGGCACGGAGGCAGCTGCATACTTACTTCCTGATACATGTGAAATTGCCTCGCTATCTGCACAAAAGCCGTGGAAAGCGCGTCTCATAGCGGCACGCCCAGAGTTCGTACTATTGTTGGAAAAATCCAATACTTACTAGGATTGTGCAGGACAAATGCCGGTCGGCAACTGGTGTGTGCACTCTCTGTGCAGCAAAACGCCTTCCCGCCAGTCCAGCATGCTAGCCGAGCCGCAGCAGTTCTGAGCTAGTATGCATTTCAGTCTTCAAATTGAATATGATAAGTCTTGCGCGTAAATTCTCGAAGTCTTTCAACCCACTTCCTGTGCTATGCAGGTTTCAATGCCACGAGTGTAGTGATGCGCTTGCACAGTGAGTGCACTTAAGCCAGTGACGTAGTCGTGCACATACGACTACTTCTGACAACGCAGCGCAGCGATTTGTTGAGGTGCTTATCCTTTTCTCTAGCACTTGCCTGTTCCTTATGCTATGCTGCTTTTGTTCTGTTCGCGCATGCGCTGTTTCTGCCTGTTTCAATATTTTCATCTTTTTGATGATCCATGTATGGCAAAGCTAAGTTCCAGTTCCTCCTGTGCTCAAAGCGTCGGCCTAAGGTGCTTTCCATTCACTTCTGTGCAGGTCATACAATTCCAATGCATTCCGTATGCATTTTGCAACACTTTGGCGGCTCTTGCACGAATAACGCGTCAACGCGGCGTTGCCAGTTATTCTTCTCACAAGACTCACTTGTGCTTCCACTGTGCTGCCTGCAGACCGCTTTAAATGTTACTCCCGTGTACGCACAAACTGTGTTATGTATGCTATTCACGCAGACGAAAACTATGAGCCATTTCTCTCCTCTGGAGCCAGCGCACGAGATTTAGTGTATTTGTTCGCTGCAAAACTCACTTTCTGCGCCACTCATTCCAGTGAAAGCGTCCAGGTGTACGCTGGGTATTCGCCTTCTGGCTGCTGAACTGTATTAAAGGATAACTTTAAATCGCTCAGCGTGACAGCAATATGATGCCGCTGCGTCCGTACTTTCTGGGCCGAGACGCGCATGAATCCAACGGAGAGGTACCTTTCTCGTGCTTCATTTCTTTTACTGGACTGTTAGAGCAGATGCCAACCCAATGCATTTTGCATAAGCCAATGCAGCGGTTCAGGCCATTAGCTGCCCAAAACTGTAAGCGTTTTTGAACCTCTTCGTTTCACTTTCTCAATTGGTATACTTATTACAAATGCCGCTTTTAGGTTTGATGTGTCTCTTCTGAATTGTGACGCCTACATGCATACTGAGCGAGGTTAGGCGTGGCTTATAACATCACTAAGCCTCCACGGCATAGTTGGTAAATTTCGTACTGGAGTTCACTTGCGGCAGACTTGTTTACGAAACTTCGCACTTGATGATTCTTTAGACTTACGATCTGGATTTTTGATAGGAGAGTGGTATCAGCCACTTTCTGTGCAGCTGCCTCAGCGCCATTTAATTATGTCCCACCCGCTGGATTCGATGCTATGTGCGGCCGGCTCACGTGATGCGCGAAAAATATACGTGAAAGAAAATTGCGAGCAAGAGCACGAAAAGTGAAGCGTTTTGTTTCCTAATTTCTGATGTTTGCAATGTCACAGCTAACGCAGCAAGCGCCCTCTAGAGCATGAGACGCATGGCGCGAGCTGACGGTTGCATTCTACAAAGTCCAGTGGCTACTGATAGACGGGTGCCCATAATACAGCACTTTTGACAACTGGCTTTCGTGCAACATCACGTTGCGTTGAGAGACAATGAGCATTGTACGCTCGCGCAAAATTCACTGCATGCCTTTTCACAATCCCTAGATTCGCACTGTCATCGCTGCCACCGAGCCATGAAAACCATTATGGACGGAACGCTCGCTCACAAGCTGTCCATTTAATGCATGGGTACTATCATTCACTAATGCGTCGCGTTGCAACTCATATACCGGTGCTCCAGTCTAGCCAAAAATACTCTAGGAATCACAATATGCTCTCACTATGCAAAACGCACAGCCTGCGCAATCGTACCATGCGCAATCATCTCATACAGCTCAGCAATATCAAGTCGTAAGCAGTCAACGCATCGTTGACAATTCATTTTTTCCTACGAGATAGTGCACAAAGTGTAAACACACTGCCTGAGGGGATAACCGATTTGTTGAAGCGGGTATCTACGCTTTTGGGAATGATGCGTATGGGTCAAGTCCCTCCGCCATCAATTTGCAAGCCAGTAAGCGGATCCGTAATTTGAAATAGACTTTGAATGCCATAGCAAATGAGCTGTGTGTACCTGTGCATATTGATGTAAAACGTACATGCACCAGAAAACTACCTCAAGGTAGGGTAGACAGAAATTGCTGCATGCCTGCCCAGGTACTTTTTAGTGAGACCCTGCTTGCCTGTCGACAGAGCTTCGCTGTACCCACACAGCTTGCAGAATATGAAGACGCAGCGAAACGTCTTGGTTTTGCGAAGCCCAGAGCCACTCGAGTTAAGTTTTTAACAGCCGCCAATTTACGACCTTAATCGTTCAACGCACGTGTACTTAACCTTTGCCAAGACACACTTCTGCATTCGTTGACTCCAAGCCTGGCGAGCAAACAAAAATGCGACGGAAAGTTCCAGGCCACAAAAGCTCATCCTTTAGAGTGTCAGAATGGTACAGTTGAGGTTATCCGGAAACGTAAAGCTCATGATGAAAGCAGTTCAACACACTGTCTGAAAGGTGCATCCTAAGTACTTTATTCAGTTATATTTTGTCACCGACACTTCAGTAAATCTCCTGCTGCGACATAACTGCAACAAATGACCTGCACAACTGCTATTTCAGCTCACGTGCTCTGCCTCATCTAGAATGCTGCCTCTCTCACGGCACCTCGAACAATATGCCAAACTGTCCTTTCATTTGATCTCTTAGTGGAGTATGAGTTCCTGCTAGAGCATCTGCTAGTAAAACAAAACGCATGCCTTGTTACTCCTGCGCGAGGGACATCATTCGCTCGTTAGTTTGCTCTGCGTGAAAAGTATGTGGTTGACAAATTAATTTCTCAACTCTTCGAAAAGTATACTTCAACTCATTGCGCCTGATATGCGACAAAAAGCATTTGGTACAGAAACCACACCACCTCATCAGTACTGTGCACTTGTCGATGTTGGTACACTGGTTCATGTATGTATAAACATACATTCTAAGGTGGAGAAAGCGAGCAAAGAGCAGGTCTCAACTCGTGATAGCGGCCCTCACGACTACATCCGTTCCACATGCATTGTTGCAGATACCCGCACACTTTTGCATGGAACAAAACGCACTCCCTGGTAAAGAATAGAATATCGTGAAGGTGGAACAATCAGTGCTCGCTTCAGCTAGTGAATACTCTGCAACCCAACATACGTGACGGGAATTGAAGCATCAATATGGAGAAATGTGAAGCAGAACATCGTATTTCACCCTCGCCGCAATCGCGCACTTCAACATGCCTGCGTGCCTGCACTAAGGTAGATTGTCGTATAAAGACTGTATCGATAGGAAGATGGCATTCATGCCGCACTTTCATCAACAGTCGTGCTCGTGCAGTGAATCTACATTACCTATACGGGAGCATGAGATTCACCCCATGAAATATTTGTCTCCGAATAATTTGACAAGCCTAAAACGCACGTCATTCTAATATGAAAGTATGTCGAACCCCCCCGCATACTTGCTGCAGATAGTACAAAAGTCAAAAAATTATATAATGTCGAGCACGATCTGATGGCTCTTCGACGCACTGGCTACGTCATCAGTGTTCACTACGCTTGTACTCTATGCCCGCAGCATCTTCTTTAGAAACGTTGCAGTGACTATTATCACGTGATCGAGGTCACGTTCAATTCATCTCTAAGTTATCACGTGACCGATGTCTCGTTAAATGCATCTCTAATTATCAAGTTACCGGGGTCTCGTTCAATGCATATCTGATAAGCGTGTTTTTCTTGAATTCACGACTGCTACACACTATTGTACGGATATTGTGTGACGCCGTAAGCTAGTAAGAGTCTTCTCTACTCGTTTACAGCAGAACAAAATAGAAGGCAAGGTGCCGTCAAACCGGCTTATAAGGTCAAGAGAGCTAACGTGGCGTACAGCAGATGCTGCTGTCGCACAGCACAGCACGTCTTCTTAGGTGTGCACATCCAAATTACTGTCATCCGATCTGCTATCATTCGGCCTTGTCATCCCCCTCACGATGCCGTTAAGCTGGGCCATTTTGCTCAGCAGCCGAGACGCTCGCCTGCGTTCGTCAAGAGCCGATGGCTCAGGCTGTGCTTTCACAGGAACATTTGCAGATAGACTGCAGTCTTTTGGCCGCGGTAAGACGCACTTTCTTTGCCATACATGCTCTGCTTGTGAACGGTATGCATAATGATGCTTTGGTTTTCTTCGTACCAAGTCACAGCGCCGTAGTTGGGTGGATGCGTACCGGCTGAGCAGAACGCAATATTGTTGCAGACGAAATGCTTCCATGATAAATAGGATCGATGTTTGCTCAGACGCACTAAAACGTGTTTCTTGCGCGTTCCTAAGAACCCTAAAGGCTCTAACGATTAAAGCGGTCATCTGTAGCAGTAACCGCAGAGTAAGGATAGAGCACCTCACCATCCGTATACAATGGTTACTTGAACGCTCCAGCGCGCTGTTTCATCTGCGTGGCAAATTGTGGGGCTGACAGTTAGATTACGAAAACAAACCAACAGCGTTGTTTTCGCTGTATAGTGTTCATCGAACAACGGTGCGGGCCCGCTCTAAATCCAACATGCCCTCCGGCAAAGCTCGTCGCTAAAATCCGAAATGCGATCACATTTCTCGACATGCAGTCTTACACGAGATACTCGTTTGTAAACAATTACAGTCATACAGTTCCTCGGTCAACCAGTTAAGGCTGTCTCAACGCGTTTTTCTTGAGTTCACACATACCGCGTTTTAATGGACGAGCATGCCACTTCAGATCGCCAAAAGCCACAATCTTCCAATTAATGCTGAGAGTTCGTGGAAACATTGCGTGATAAGAAAGTGGCAGGCGTGGGCGCCTGACACTATTAAGCTTGTGGACCGCAGCTATTGGTGCCACACAGCACAGTCTATCATCCGTACATAACCGAGCAATCCTCATTCTAAATGGGGCGCTTTGCCGTGTAGGTACTTCGCAATATATTTAAAGGCAATGCAAGACCTGGCTGATGCTTGCTATTGCTGCTCTCTTGACATTGCAAGGTTGCTCAACTGCCTGCACAGCTGTCTCGGCTCACGGGTAGAGGTCTGGGGTCGAGCATTTTAACCGGGGAAGCATGCACAAAAATGCCTTTTAAGACTGTAGCCATTCTAGAGAGCATCGGCGGATGATAGCCACACTCTTGCTCACATGATGTGAATGCTAGATACTCGAGAGAAGTGCACATCCACGCCGCAGTAGCAACAAAATTCGCTCATGATGCACCACCACCAATTGAGCGAATGTAGGCCCGCCTCCTGTATTCGTTTGGCGCTGAGGCTACAGTAATAGCCTTGCTTCACAGACTTATCTTTGCTCGCGCGGCAGCATCTGTAGGTGGAATCTGCATGCCACCTGCTCGACAATAAGGTTACCCGCTGCACGACGCATAGACACAATATGCAAGGAAACGTGCAAACGTGCAGCGTAATGAGACTGAGAAATGGCTCATGTATACTTCCACATCGGTCCACCCAGAGCTTACATACTCAATACATGAAGACACAAATTTTGATTGGAATCCACATACAGTTCCGAAAGCCAAAGACAATCCATTTATGGCTGGGCGTTGTTTTATGTCTCGGCCAACGCTGCTTTGTGCCTTTAGGCGTACTTTTGGTCTATTCCAGTGTCAATGCAACAAGGGCTTTACTGTGAATGCAGCTCTGCCAACGAATGCTATTTGTTCCCACGCTTCTATTTGTTCCCGTGCTTCAATCTTATAAAACGGGTTCTTCAACGTCGGGCCCCAAGTTTTCCACAATGGCTTCTATCTGCCTTGTCTTGCGTATGCAGTAAGTTCCTTCTGTGCTACTGTGCGTTGGTGGCAAGCGGAGAATGAAACATAGAGGCTTTCCGCATAGCAAAGAAGCCTGCGCACTTGCTAAAAAAAACAGTACACGCGAGAACGCAATCTGCATCTGAGCCTGCGACTCTGTGCGGCATGCCACATCATCTTTGGAAGACGAACTCGCCGACACTGTAAATGCTCATACAAACTAACTGAAACCTGCGAAGCTGTACGTACAGCTTTAGCTTCAAGCAGCTGACGTCTGCCAGCTGCTTCCGTTTGTGTTCACCAACTTATACAAAAATTAGTAGAACTCAGGGAGGCAAAGAAGAAGCGTCCATGGCATACGCTTGATCATTAGCTGAAAACAATCCCCCCCTATTCGAGTAAAATTTTGCCTTCTACCAAAAGGCCTTTCGTAGCAGTCATTTCAAGGCTCACATCGCACTGGAAACGAGACGCTTATCTCGTCAAGCTCACAACTGCCTGCAACTCAAGCATCGTTATACGCGTTTGCAATGTACGCTGCCACGCAAAAACAATATGCGCACGTAAACGAAGCCAGCTATTATCTCGAAAAGAAAGGCACGCTGGAGCCGGCATACAATATACAGGGCTGCTGAAGGCAAAACTTTAGTGGCACAGTGAACATTCGAAGGGAGCTGGCAAACGGGTTTTACCGGCGAACGACGGACGCGTTAAGCAGTGTACGAGTGCACACTGTACAGCTTGCTTGGCTGACCAGAAGCATCACACTCGCCACAAGGGAGTCCAAAGTATTTTTGGAGCAGGATGTGAAACTTTTGGAACAAGCACTGCACGTGAAACCTGAACCAAGTCAGGCGTGTTCGCGACGAAGCTGCTCTGAGCTGTCAACCGTCAAACGTGCATTAACCGAAACCGCTCAAGTCCACTTCCAGCTGTGTGTCTGCCTATCTGCTCAAACTGCACAATTTTCGGTTCCCGTGCATATCAGCTGCGGGCCTGGACAGTGGACCCAAACCACAGTTGCAGCTTACTCGTTTCAACGTTGCTGGCTAAAACGCCGAGAAATGCGTGCTGCGCGGCCGTACAGTAGTGGCACGTGTGCTGCGTTAGGAAGTCGCTTACTGGCTTAAGAACACCTTTAGATTGGTAAAGCTGTTCGCTTTGTGCCGGCAGCCTCTTTAGGTCAAAGTGCTAGTGCGCATTGTTTCCAGCTGCCTAACAACAGTGACTGATATACGTACACAAAGCGCGGAGACCTCTCATGCCCGAGCCTACGCGTGCACTGCAGTCTCACCCGGGTGGTGTAGAGGCCATCACGACACCGTTACGCTCGCTGCAAACTACACACAGCATCACTGTGCACAAAACACGCCTTATGAATGCTGTGCAGCTTCTCAAGCAATCAATTATCTAGAGCTGCCGTACTGGCTGCAAGATGGTGTGCAATGAGAACCCTGCGCACAATGTGTACTTTTTGATAAATATGGAGGGTCCTTCAAGGGCGCGAGCGTAACTTCACACTCTCAGCTTGGCTGGTGCAAGAGAATTCAGCATTCATTTTTGTTCGCGTGCGTTTGTGTAGCTTTGGTTGGTTTGCCGCACGAAACAACGCGCGCGAGTTGACGGTCCAAAAGGCAACCTACTAAACGTAAATGCACTTCATCGGTTATAGTAAAGCGCAGTGCAGAGTCCGCTGCAGGATGTCTAGACACGAGAAGACGCCTCCTCTCAAGAGGTAAACGAAGGCATGGCAACAAATTATCTCGCCAGCAAACAACTCTGCGTTAGGCAGAACGACCCCACTATTTGTCTCATGGCAGCAACGCATCGTGGCTACCCTCAGTGCAGTATCGATGAATTCCTTCGTGTTAGCTCGGAAACACCTACGGCGGTTCTATTTGACCACTCTCTTGCGCGATATAGGTTCCAAAAATACCCTCGTCCGACATATGAGCCCGAAATTAACATGCTGCATAGTCATTCATCTTAGAGCATTAATCTTCTGCAACATCGCGTTCTGTTTGGGGCCTTTTAGTGTGCCTCTGCTGAGAAGCAGAATCCACTCGACCGAAACGGCGACACTTCTTGAACACGGCTCTCACTCGTTGTTGTCCACCTGAGCGGCCTCCGCAAGCTTCCATGATAACTCATATAGCATAGACAGACGTATGTGGCCTCGTTCACCCAAGTCAGTGAGCGGCCATGACAGCATGATGCATCCCGAAGTAGAGTCCCCGCTTTAGAAAGCTTCTGTTGTGTTCGGCGTCAAGCACTTCTGCAGCACTACATCAGTTTGCTTTTCCTCTCTATACGCACCCACTGCAGATGCATGTGAAACCACCAGAGGGTAGTATATGAATTTCGTGGGTCTATTTTCAAATCGGCCCATCAGTTCGTACCCAGCACTAGCTGCAGAGGCACTTGTCTGCTCACCTTTTGAGTTCTTGCTTTGGTGAGATGCTGCATGACTCGCGCAGGAGCCCGCACTTGGCACTTGGCCCGCATCGCCGTGGCAACGCATGGAACTGCAGTAGAGCTTCTGAATAACACAATTCAGAAGAGGCCCCCAAGTGGCGCGTTGGCTCAGCTGTGATGCTGTTAGCGCCTTTAGGGTTTAGAAAGAAACCCTGAACATGAGAAAAGGGTTTGTTTCGGGGTATGGGGCTCTACAGTTTAGGGTTTAGGACTCGGGGTTTAAGGCTTGGCGTCTAGGGTTTAGCGTTTGATGTCTAAGGTCCAGCGTAGCGGCTTCTGAATAACACAATTTCAAAAATATAGATGCACTGGAAAAGCCCCTGCATCTGCTGAGAGGCGTCCATACGGGCAGCCAGGTTTTACTGCCCATTAGGAAGGGCCTTGTGTACTCGCTTTGGCCTGCCGCTGAATGTTCAACCGTAGAAACACAGCAAGATGATTTTTGAGCTACGCACGTGCACCCCTATACTGTCATGAAAAGATGCGTGACCGCCTTAGAAGGGGGTCAAGAAAACAAAAATTCAGCGCACGGTCTATTTCCCAAGCGTCCGAGCTGTGCAACTCTGTGCAAATACACAACTGACCTGCGCATGCCACGGCGCCATAGGCACAAACATAGATGTTTGAACAAAACTGACAACATGTATGAGCCTCTTTGTTGACCATTAGTCTAGTTCAGGCGATTCCACCAGGCTAGGCACATGCCTGCTGTAATCATCGTGCGTATCTGAACTCCGCCGGTGCAAGCAGCCACACTTTTCCACGAAACCCAGTGCATGACGCGGCAAATATCTCTTCGTACTGCTTGCAGATGCAGCAATGTACAGACACATCTCACTCGACGTGCGGTGAGCAGGACAGTTCGACACAAACTATTTACGTACCACTGAATATCTTCACTACCCAACATGCGAAGCATACTATACCTTCCAACACTGCGGCGTGATGCCAAATCGTGTCTCACGGCTGTAAACCAATTTGACTAGCAGCATGATGATACATAAGACGGCTTGCTTCACGAACGATGGACTTGTGACGTGTAATTGTGCTCGAACTGCACATCGGCCATTGGGTGCGGGTGCTTCGATCCCGCTGCGCAGCTTCGACCGACTCAAAGTGTTTGAGCGATCGTCCAAAACGCCGCATATTTTGAAATAAAAGCCACTCGCACCCTCTTTGCACTCGTAGACTTACAGTGACGAAGAGCAAGTGCCATACTTCGTCTACACGTACACTGACAAGACTTCGGTCTGAGCAGCCCTCAGACAGGCTGCTCATGAATCTTGCCTTGTCATGCTATCTGCAGCACAGCGCGCTTACGCCATCTATACGGCTGATGTGAACACTAACGGCATACCAAGGCGCTCTGATTATGATCCACACGGTTCGATGAGCCAAACACCTGCTGCGTAACATCACAGCAAAAAACTGCACAGCCTCCAACATTCATGCCTACCCCAACATTCATGCCTACCCTCTTTAACGAGGCATTCACCTTTATTAGGCCACATACTTTGCATACAACTCTACGCGCTTTGCCTACAGAAGGAAATTATTCTGTAATTTAGGAAAATTACTTTTTTCGTGTTTCTGAGAAAGCCTGAGGGAAGCGGCGCTACTCTTTGCTCTTGGCACGTAAACGTGGTCTCACGAAAGCTCCCACGCACTTTCTGTGCAGCCATTAGTGCACGATTCCTAAAACCAAACGTTCCACTACTTCCTGGCGTAGTACCTAATGAGTAGAAATTTGCGGAGCCTCAGATACTGTGCTCTTGTATCCTGGCCTTGGGAAACTCTATTCTGCGAACGACTTCGGCGAGGCTCCCAACACAACAAAAGCGCCTTGGCGCATCTTCAGAATACCATGAAAATAACTTCGCTTCGCATTCGCCACCGTAAACAGATGCACGGCCTGATAGAATTAAAATCACGTTTCGAAAATGAGTTCACATTTTCACATTGACCCCCCCACCTCGCTGATATGAAACTGCTTTTGCTTTCCCCATGGCTACGCCAAATACGGAAAAAGATATTTGGAGACTGCGCCCAACGCCTGAACAAAGCGGCACAACTCGTTACTCTTCCCGCCTATAGCAGAATGTAAGCAGAACAACACCCCGGTTTCGTTCCACCTTGCCATTTGCCTGTGAGTTGCGCATTTTTGTGTTGTCGGACCAGCACGTGATCATAGTGCTAAAGCGCGCTTTGGTTAAGGTCACTCGGTACCTTATATTGCCGGTAGGCCATTGCGCTCTGCGAGGTGTTCTAGGTACGTTCATTGGACCAACAGGCAGTTCGGGAAAATGTATGTTGCACGTACCGCTGCTTCACCGCAATCAAGTGACAAAGGGATCAAAACAATGCTGTCCTGTGGAGCAAGTACAAAACAAAGTAGCTGCACATTGCTAGCAGCCTCAGAAGATCCCTTCGACACTTACGACTGCAGCTGACGCCTTTGTTGTTGTCATGACTGAGCAAGCATCCCCTGCGAGCCCAGTACATGGGCAGCTGCCGCCGACTGTGCACGGCTCCTTGGCACTCAAAAATGCTTTCACGGCGCTTGTGCTATGATTTGTGCCACAACGTCAGCGCGCTGAACTGAGAACTGATGTAAAAGAGAGTTGCCTCAAAGAAGAGGAAAACTTGCCAGCAAGAAACCATGATTACTCCACACAATGCTGACAAAATCATTGCTGATGCGAAATCACGGCTATTGCCCGCACTAATGCGAAATCGACGTCTGCTCAGGTCCTCCAGAAACGCGCAATTCCATGCAGAGAATACGCCGTAATGAAGTGAGGCGTTTATATAGAGCCGCTGTGCACTGAAGTTGCACACTTAACCTGCTCGTTCGAGGGTCCAAGAAAAGGCAAAATGCAAGCTTTCTTCATAATGCTTCGGCCACAAAAATCACGGCTGTGGGACGCACTTGAAACATGATCCCCCAACATAGCAAGCTTCACCAGACAGTCAAGGCTTGCCCGCCCTGTATTTGGTTGGAATCGAATTGCCAATTACGCATGTGCAGCAAGCGGATTTTCTCAAAGATGACAGGAGTTCTGGTTCGGAAAGTGGATTTAAGGGTCCTTTTCCCGTTTCTGTGCGATAAAAACAGAGTGCCAAGCAGGGCGTACGTTTAGTGGGAGGAGAGCCTCACGTTGTAGCAATTGGCAGCCAAACGAGATAAATGCTGCCAGCATTTTCAACAGAGACACACTTTCTTTGTCTTACTGGTAGACGCTCGCCTGACAAGCTGAGCAAACGCAAGCCGGAAAGTGCGAGGCAGCCTGAAGAAAACGCTGTGAAGGCGTTGCTATTATTACGCCATACACCATACAGTACAAGTTCCGTCTGTTCAGACCAACAGAGAGAAGACTGCGCCATTATGCAGTGGTAGTGTTTACCTACGCTGGTGAACAAAATTGCAGCGCAAGGCTGTCACGCTTCTCCAAAGAAGGAGTCTCTTTGTGATAAAAGACTTGCATGCATGATTTCAATGTATTGTGTGAGACGGTTGGTGCATTTTCCAGGTTGGCAATGCACGCTTGCAATGTTTGTAAATACCGTGCATTCCCAGAGAAGGTCTTGTGGATTTCACAGGAAGGCGAACACTATGTGCACAAGAGAGAGGCATCCACTCAAGGGGATGTGAATTCGGATTGCTACTGCAATTTGGCAGAGCAAAAAGGTGGAGTTAGTCCTGTCCTAGACGCATTGTGTATGCAAGATTCTGGGCGGAGAAGGAGATGCAGATAACTGATGCAGACCACGACGGAAACGCTAAATACTCGAAGCACAACTGTGGTCATGCACCAGTGGAGAACAGAATTGTTTTCAAGCACCAAAAATCTAAAAGCTTCGTATCAAATCAAAGCCATGATTATCTTGAAATTCTGACTTTCGCAGCCTCATAGTTCGCGCTAAAATGCGATCTCTATGCTTACACGGCAATCAAGAAGAACACGCGATTTGCAGCTACCTCATGAGCTCACAAAAATCTGCTGTGTGGCGCCGAATTCATATCATCATAACACTGATTTCCGTTTAACACGTTCACCTCACATAGCAGTATTACATGTTTGCTCACACAATTCTTTCAGTAGCACATGATTCTTTCCCTACACCTCGTGCTGCGACGAAGTTACTTGCAAAGAGCCACAATACAGTTGCTGCGCTGCTCCTAGCCCTCTAAACTGATTTCAGTCATCTTCATTTGGCACATGAAAGTTCGGAAAACGCGCGTGCCAAATTTGCAGCCACGCCTCTGGAGATCCCATTTCAACAGCGTCTTTTCTACGCTCTGCAGTGGCGCCATCAATACTGTGGCTCGAAAACGTTAGCATGCAAACCACGGACTTCCTGGAAGATAATCAAAACAAACAGCAAACAAGCACACAGCAAAACAAGCGTAGGGCCTACTCTTATCAGGCATCCGGGATGCTCTCCAGTTTACCCTTTGAGGTTTCAAAGCTACAGCAAACTACAAGGCCCTTTCGTCCCGTACTTTCGCCTGTCCACAAAGCTCTGCGGAAACTGAGGCAAACGAAATCACGGTAAACCGATACACATTAGTAAACCCTTGACCTCAGCCAAAGCATGATGGCGAGCCAAGCAAAATTCCAGTCAAAGACATGAAGACGGCTTTTGAGCACAACGTGCGAAGTCTGACAGAAGTGAGCGTTGTGTAGCAATGCTATTATATGTGGTCACGGGAGAAGCCACACGAACTTCCTGTGAGAGCATTTCTTGGTGGACAAAAAAGCATAAAATGTTCTTGAAAAACCGCCACAAAAGCGCGTCTCTGCGGACTGCTCAGATGCCTTCCTCACGGGTCGTGCCTCTCAAATCTCTCTGCACCATGCTGCACACGTATAGAGCGGAGCCTTTTAGCGACGCAGCATAGCCATTAAGCCTACATAATGTCAATGTGGAGACATATGGCACAACAGACAACGATATCCGCTTCCAGAAGCCTTCCAACCCGCGATATTACTTACCTTTGCTGCATCTAAGAACTGCATGGCCTGCTGAATCTGAAGCCCACTTCCTGCAAACCAACATTCACATTCATGCTAACCTGAAGCATTCAGAAATACATCGTTACACCGTTGCCATCAATTTCCTGTCTATAAACTGCGCCTACTTCGTCACACTTTCACAGCTCATACCTTTCATAAGCCATTGGCACAGCTATGGACGCACATCTTATAATTGCCACAAGACAGACACCAACATAGAGCCGCATCTGACGAAACCCAAGGAAGACAGTATGACGTCCACTACAGTGGCAGACGTCTCTGCCAGATTCTCCACTTTATACACACCTCCTGCAGGATCAGATCGACAGTGGGCACAGCTCTATGTCCTTGGACATATTTGAACGCATGCGTTAACGATAGATGCAAAATCCTTTTGCCTACTCTACCTTCCAGTAATGTAGACTCACTATCTGCGCTTCGACCGTAACATAATTATTGCTTAACCCTGGCACGCATCCCGCTTAAGGATATTCTGGGTCTCGCACAAAAACGACGCCAACGCGACGCATGCCTTCCCATACGAGATCAAGCGGCACGAAGTCCTCGTTTGCGCACCTCCTTGGTTTCGTCAAAGCTTCGTCAAAGCACCAACCACAGTCTCACAAAATGTCTTGTCTTCAAGACTGCAACAAATCAGTTCTTTTTAGTTACTGCGCCACGAAGCCAGAGCAGCAACTCACAACGTGCGCAACAATATTCGAGACAAAGTAAGCACGATGGCGCTAACTACAAGACGAACTGCCGACCCCTCAGCTTACAGTGGACTATTCCGAGTAACGGCTTTTGTATGCGCTAACCTTTCTGTTTTCCTTCACGCGCTGCAGCTCAGGCATAGACGAGGCCAGCAATCAATGCCGATAACAGATTCTGACGTTCGTCCAGAACAAAAACTGAGGGTAGAACTGCTGTTCGAAAATGTGCGGAATCCAAAATGTTTTTCATGATATCCGCAGCGCGCGTGCAACTACATTCAAGGTGCGAAAAATGCTAAATGCATCCTGGCCGTACCCCGGTGTGCACACGCACTGTAGCCTTCGTAGGCAGCATTGGTGTGCACTGTCGTGATGCATATAGTGCCCGTCAAGACAGGACACCTTTATCTGTTTTAGATTAAATCTGAAACCAAACTCTTCAATTCAACACTCTGTTTTAAGGCTGTTTATTGCGGCGATAACGGCGTTACTCGCGTGTAGGCCTCCGCATGTGACGCACGAGCTGTCCGGCGCACTGCTTTTCGCGGCTATGGGTGGGATCAGCTCCGCCTAGTTGACGGCGCACGCAAGCGGGGCTGTTCAAATGCGTGGTCCAGCTGATTCGAATTTGCTCTGTTGAAGCTCAAATTATTGGTTTGAGACCCGCAGAATCAAGCAGTCAAAACCTCAAGCTTCGCTTTGCAAGTTTCCCCCAGCCCGACACGTCGACCAACTTCCGCGCATCCTAAAGACGCGCAATTTATCATGACACCTACAAAAATACGAGACCCGACAACATACGCACGTTCCAACCTCCGTCACTACTGCCACAACGCAACCAAAGAACAAGCTAGAGCCAAAGAACATGTCATCATACGCCGCTGCGCCTATCACTATCAGGTGTATGCATCAGATACTGGAGCAGTCACTCTATGTCACGGTTCCAGGTAAGCAGAAGGATTTGCTGCGCCCCGTCTCCAACGCAACTTCTCTTGGCAACTTCAACAACATCCGCGGATGCGCATCCGTCCAAAAATTAACGACTTCCTTCTCTTTGTTGACAGTAGCACTATCTAGGTGACACTGTTTTCCTTGCTACCATGTAAAGAAGCCTAGCAGCCCCACTCGTTTGTTGACAGCTCAATAATATGGAGGGAAACAAGAGGATCGCCAGGAAAATTCCCCTTTTGAACAGGTGCGTGCTCGCCAGCATCACGAGTCGCTAATAGCATAGCGCTGGAATCAATACGCAAAAGCAGTCAGCCCAAGTATTTGCTAGACACCGCAGTGCCTCCAAGTGTTGTTCACGGCATCACGACGTAGGAACGCAGGGACGCACGAGCTGCGTCAGTCAACACAAAACAACCATTTCACGAGTCAAAATGCCACGAGACCAACACAGGCCTTAAAAAAATACCTGCGACTGTTCTGCGCCACAAAGCAATACATATGATTTTCTACAAGCTAAGCGCGCTCCCAGTCATGCGGACGTTAGTACAAGAGCCAGTACAGTCCTTTCTGAACTTCACTTTCTCAGCCTTCTATCACTCGAACTGGGACTCTAGACGGCGCGAACTCGAAAATGTTCACCGCTAAAACACACGGCCGCGATGGAGTCAGATGACTAGCAGAAAAGGCGGCTGAATCAAGTAAAATCGCTGGATGCAAAGTCAGAGAGGCCAACAGACGTGCGACGAAATTCCACTCTTCGGCTCGTTTGCCAGGCTTCCTAACAAACCATTTGTCGCCCATTTGTGAAGTAATCGAGCCAGCCACGTTCCAGCAAAATATACGTTCGCTGCTCAGCGCCGCCCAGTGTGGACCTGCTGCTGCGTGCCGCACACCAGTCCTACTCCGTGACCTGACACGCGCAGCTTCACAGCCTTCCGCCGTGCTAGATACCCAACGCATCCACAACACCTCAAACAATACGGAGAACCCACAGAAGTTGACCCAAAGAATATTGACCTACTCTCTGAAATTTGGGTTGGCGCTGGTACTCTCGCATACCAGCTAGTGCACAGAGACATTGCTGTCATCACTTGCACGTTTGGCCATTGTTGCAGTTGAACGTCATTGCGCAGAGAAACCAACTTTGTATCACCCCGCCGTAAACAAAGTGCTTCCCTAACGTCCTAATTCGAGTTGCGATACGGCATCAACGCACTCAACCTGCAGTCGACTTACTGCAAAATGGCGCCACGAGGAATGGCACATTTCGGCATTACGCCACCGTCACCACCCTGCCACAAAAGGCCGGCAAAACCACCGCTAGCATGACATTGTGACTGCTGCTTGTACCTTGACGCACTCCGCGCTTGCATCGGATTTCCAGAAACACGGCTTCACGCGGGAATGGTAGCGCTCGCAAGCAAACCATCCACGAAACTATGCCACGCGCTACCTCCTTTTTGTTCGACTGATTGTCATGGCATCAATCGCGATTCTGTTTACAAGAACTCGCCATAGAATTTCGGCGACACGCACACGAACGTGGGATGTGCGGTGCGAATAAGTCGCGCCTTGCAAGACAGCAAGTATCATTATTCCTAAAACTCGATGTTGCTGCTACGCTTTACGTTAAGCAGGAAAGGAAAACAGCGCTTCCATACATGCGTCTTCTATTGTCATGTTTTCTAAGACTTTAGGCATTTTGTGTGGTATCGCTGTAGTGTTGCTATTCGATGAGAAACACAATGTCACTCAAGAACTCTGTGTTTTATCAAAAGGAGACAGGCTGTAGGCTTGAACAACGCCTTGTCAAAACAGTGTCTGACCCTTTTATAATAAACGTACGCTCTGGGTTGTACTTCTAGAGTTCAGTCCAAAAAGTTGAAAAGGCACAAGCCACCAAAATGTGGACGTTAGGCAGAGGCAGGGTTGGTGTTATGCTCAGTGAATGATGGTAACGTTCAGCATATGCCTGCTGAAATGAGAAATGGACGGTTCGCATAATTGCTCCGCATTGCCTGAGGAGCAATGGTGCAAGCAAATTTTATGCGTTGCCTCTTTTGTCTTACGAATGGCAATTTTTTTAGCGAATTCGACACACTGACTGTTTGAATATGAAATACATATTAGACGAGCTGGAATCAAGAGCATGTACGTCAATACCAACTCGCGAAACGATGCACGTGGGCGTTGCACGCGTGCCAATCACTAGGCAGCCCACACACTCCAACAACCTCGTAGTGTGCACAACATGCCAAACGGCACACTCTGGCTTTCAAAGCATCAAAGGAAACGCTGTTCAGCACATAAGAAGCGTGAAAGGTCAGAAGTTACTAAAGCGGCTTATTCGCACCCTGAAACTAATAGAGCATCATGCGCCAAGCAAGGTGGTGCTGTGCTGACCGAGGATTTGGACACCAGCGCGCTGTGGAATGAATGCCATAACTTGCTTATGCATCTAATCTCCGAAATTGCACCGTTTGGCATCTGATGTCAAGTTCTGTATGTTACTGGCGTAACAGAGACATGTGTCCTCAACCTTTAAACGCACGGAATAAATGTGAGTGTGCCAAAAAACTGGCAGGATCGCACAATGGACGTATCACTGTTTTCAGTGTGGGCAGGCTCAGCTTATATCGTGCGCCTGGTTTTGGAGGTCAGCAAGAAAGAAGAGTTTCGTGGTCCCTGCGTCTGAGCCAAGAAATCTGTCTTTGGCATTCCCATTCTGCAGCTCAACACAGGTTCGCGACACACTGGATATGCTAGCCTGTTCTGCTTCCCGGACAAGCTTTTTTTCTGCGGGCTTACAGCAGGAAGCTTATTGCCCGTGAACGCCAACCGGACATCGACACAGGACAAGCTAAGAGCAAGCGCTATTCGGAGTCATCCAAAGATAACGCCTACATTCTGACGTAGATGTTATGTCTTGTTTCTTGACCTCAGCAACTCCAGCATGTTTGAAATATTTAAGCGTTTTGCCTAACAAGAAGCAGATATGCGAGCCATTGTTCCAACACAGGAGGCACACGCCTATCGTGTTCAAACCCAACAACGATCGCTCCGCCAGTCAGCACGCCTACAGGGACCTCTCAATAAATATGCCAGCGGGTGACCCATGCGCTTCAACACCATGAAAAAGGGGGCATCCACACCATATGGCGCTGCATCAAGATACTGTATCACGCGAAAGTCGTGATTTCAACCAGTATACCTGTAAAAGAACTACTACACGAGAAGTCTCTAATAACATAGAACTGCTTTTCAGGGTGTACTATGCACGAATTTCTCGTCAACCGTACTTCCTTGGTTTCGTCAAAGCACCAACCACGGTCTCACAAAACGTCTTATCTTCAAGACTGCAACAAATCAGGTCTGTCTGGCTTTTGCGCTACAAAGCCCCTTGTGGGAAACCAGCGCAACAACTCACAACGTGCGCAACAACATTCGACACAAAGATAGCAAGATGGCGCTACCTACAAGACGAACTGCCGACCCCTCAGCTTACAGTGGACTATTCCGAGTTACGGCTTCCGTATGAGCGAACCTTCCAAACAATATCTCGTTTCCGCCACGCGCGCCAGTTCAGGCGAACCTGAAGCCAAAAGCAAATGCCAGCAATGTATAGTGACATTTTTCCGGGAAAGGTTTTGGTGACAGGAATATCGCGATTTGAAGGCTTCTTGAAAGTCGAAGATGGGTGCGACTGTTTCGGGATGACTGCAGACGGCGTCTTTTAAGCTTCACAAGACGTTGCATGCATCATAGTTTCCACTCAACAAATACAGGCACTGCAGCTTTCAACACCTGCGTTAGAAACGTAACTGTGCGAATACATGCAGCTGCACGCGTGAATATCTAAGAGCTGTTATCGTTGGGTGCGCCCGGGATTAGTTGACTCTATCGTGGTACGCGTTTTGCTGGTAAGCGTTCTGTTGCATATTTTCTACGCACTGCTGTGCAGTCGAGCGACCGCCGTCTGGTTTAGGGAGTGCTGGCCGCGTCGTTGAGTACTGACAATAATCAGAGCCAGTCAACCCAAACAAATTCAGGTGCACGCATAGCTGAACAGCCCTTCGGACAATGTGATTTAACTACACTTACTCCAAGGCGAGAATGTTACATTTAATCACCCTACCAAAACCACAGGGTTCAGTCCGCGAGTAGACCCCAAGTCAAGCCGCATTTGAGAGTCTCCAGATTTCCGGCCGGTTCCACAGACGCGCAACCACAGTGCAACCGCATAAACCTGACGCGCAGGCAAAAACAACAGCTGGCACGATAAGTGTAAGTCGCGCTTAGCTTCCCGTGATGCAAGGGAAAAATGGGCATTACAAAGGCAAGCAAAGCAATCCATCCTTCCTGACGAATACGACGACTGCATCGCAACGCATAACATTCTACCCCGCAGTTCTAAAGTACGCAAAAGCAATTCGGAGCGCTTGTTGCATGAAGCACGTCCTTTGTTCACAGTTGTACCACGTATCCGAAACACTGTCCTCTGATGCCATGCAGAGAAGCTTGAAAACCTCTTATCTCGTGCCAACGGCTCGATACAATGCAAAAGCAAAAGGGGAGCGCCAAACATTTTTCTTCCTTATATCCTGCGCTTGTTCGCCAGCATCACGAGTCGCTAATAGCATAGCGCTGGAATCAATACGCAAAAGCAGTCAGCCCAAGTATTTGCTAGACACCGCAGTGCCTCCAAGTGTTGTTCACGGCATCACGACGTAGGAACGCAGGGACGCACGAGCTGCGTCAGTCAACACAAAACAACCATTTCACGAGTCAAAATGCCACGAGACCAACACAGGCCTTAAAAAAATACCTGCGACTGTTCTGCGCCACAAAGCAATACATATGATTTTCTACAAGCTAAGCGCGCTCCCAGTCATGCGGACGTTAGTACAAGAGCCAGTACAGTCCTTTCTGAACTTCACTTTCTCAGCCTTCTATCACTCAAACTGGGACTCTAGACGGCGCGAACTCGAAAATGTTCACCGCTAAAACACACGGCCGCGATGGAGTCAGATGACTAGCAGAAAAGGCGGCTGAATCAAGTAAAATCGCTGGATGCAAAGTCAGAGAGGCCAACAGACGTGCGACGAAATTCCACTCTTCGGCTTGTTTGCCAGGCTTCCTAACAAACCATTTGTCGCCCATTTGTGAAGTAAATGAGCCAGCCACGTTCCAGCAAAATATACGTTCGCTGCTCAGCGCCGCCCAGTGTGGACCTGCTGCTGCGTGCCGCACACCAGTCCTACTCCGTGACCTGACACGCGCAGCTTCACAGCCTTCCGCCGTGCTAGATACCCAACGCATCCACAACACCTCAAACAATACGGAGAACCCACAGAAGTTGACCCAAAGAATATTGACCTACTCTCTGAAATTTGGGTTGGCGCTGGTACTCTCGCATACCAGCTAGTGCACAGAGACATTGCTGTCATCACTTGCACGTTTGGCCATTGTTGCAGTTGAACGTCATTGCGCAGAGAAACCAACTTTGTATCACCCCGCCGTAAACAAAGTGCTTCCCTAACGTCCTAATTCGAGTTGCGATACGGCATCAACGCACTCAACCTGCAGTCGACTTACTGCAAAATGGCGCCACGAGGAATGGCACATTTCGGCATTACGCCACCGTCACCACCCTGCCACAAAAGGCCGGCAAAACCACCGCTAGCATGACATTGTGACTGCTGCTTGTACCTTGACGCACTCCGCGCTTGCATCGGATTTCCAGAAACACGGCTTCACGCGGGAATGGTAGCGCTCGCAAGCAAACCATCCACGAAACTATGCCACGCGCTACCTCCTTTTTGTTCGACTGATTGTCATGGCATCAATCGCGATTCTGTTTACAAGAACTCGCCATAGAATTTCGGCGACACGCACACGAACGTGGGATGTGCGGTGCGAATAAGTCGCGCCTTGCAAGACAGCAAGTATCATTATTCCTAAAACTCGATGTTGCTGCTACGCTTTACGTTAAGTAGGAAAGAGAAATGACGTTCCCACATGTGCGGCTTTCATAATCAGGTTTTGCCGCTTTTCGTAATGCCGCCGTAGTATTTCCATTTGCTACACAAATAGAACACCATCCAAGGCGTTTGCTGAGTAGGCAAAAGCCTTCACGCTCTACCTAATAGCAGCCGCGTGCGAGACGAATGGAGCGCGTTTCCTGGAAACACACTTCTTAAGTCTTATCCGCAGAATTTGCTCTGGTGAGACGTGCAAACGCAAATCTCAAAACGTGGAGCAGTCTGTACGCAACGTGTTATTGCTTGCTCACCTTTACGCCACAGGTCACATATAACTGATATAGCTGTGTGTGCAAAAAAGAGAGAGAACGCACCTTTGTAGTAATTGCGTTAAATCACTTGAGTAGAAAGAACACAGATGATGCAAGGGACGACGCAATCCAAATTCTAAGTCGCACACATGCGTTGAGAACGCAGAAAATGTGCCGTAGGTGGACTGTCTCGGCTGAAACGGTATAGAATGCTTCTGAGTGATATGTGTCCCCAGGCACGTGGGATTTACTTAGGAAGGCACATGTGCGCAAAACCTCTTCACAAGACACAACCTGTGTCAAACCTTAGTCGGAACTCTGCAGAGTGGGAAAAACAACGTTCCTTGTACTTGAAGTGCATCGCTGGGGCCATGACCTGACGGAAAATCGTTGTGGAAGGCGAGAAACAGAGCTTGCATGCTCAGAACACGCTTTGTATCCAGTATGCGAACATATTGCATACTAGAACGAAAGGAACGAAGGACCTGTGTCTAATGGGAATCACAATTTTCGTCATAGTTCGTCTTTCTGCTTTTCCACAGTTCGTATTGGACTGTCATCCTTATCTCTGCACGACAGTGGAGGTGACAAATGAGTGGAGAGCGACTAAACCCAAATATTAAAGATTGTTAGCAAATTCGCCACTACGATAAACTTCAACGGTCGAGCATTCTCGCCAAGCGAGCACACATGCAGTGAATCAGCGAACTGGCAAACAGACCGTGGCACAAAGTAGACTACGCCAAAGAGTACGTTTCATACGTGGCTTTGCACCATATAGGGAAACTAGGTACAGACACAACATAATAAGGAAAAGACCAGTCGCTGTGTCCAAGCACGTTGAAGTCGTTGAAATCAGGAGTTGCATTACCTTCCGCGTACGCGAAAAGCTGGTCCTCCTAGTTCAAAGCGCTGGAACCAGAACTCGACCACGACCCAAGCATGCAGCCCCAAGCAAAAATAAATCCCTAAATGTACAAGGCTCTGAACATCAAAAACTCGTGAAACAAAAGTGCCGTTACATGAGAGGCCCGCTAGGCCATTCGTTCCACAGAATGTCTTGCCGTTGGCACTACCTGAGCACTCAGAAACTTTACAAGTTGCCTGCTTTTTGTGAGCCCATTGACGTTGCACATTAGTTAAGGAAAATGCACTAGGCGCAAAACCGTGACCTACGTTCTTTAACAGTGTAGGTACTGTGCGAAAAACAAGGTTTGGTTGTCCCCGGAGCTATTCGCGTGCCACCGGAGCTCTCGTGCACATTGCAGTTGACACTATTTTGCATCCAGTGGGGCGCCTGACAATTAAACATGCAGCTTTTCTGCGGTAACGCCACAGTAATTCATGTGGCAGATGATAATAGCCAAAATCTCGTATGCTAGGCGCACACTGTACTTGGCCTCGAGATCACAGACACGCAAATCCAACCTTGCTTTATATAAAACTGAGTTTGTGTGGCAGCTACGGGCACTCTAGGCAATCATCTAATCATCTAAACGCTGCGTCAACCAAAAATTCGTCGACACGTCAAATGGCATAGCGCTGCCCATGCCAGTGGCGGAAGTTTCTGCTGCTGAAAATGAAAGCATTCTTGACCTGCGTGTCAAAATGCACCCTGATTTGCCAACGCGTGAATCAACTCCAGCATCAGTAAAGACCATTAACGTATTGAACTGATGCATTGAGCCAACCAAGTGCATCAACTGACTGCCTGTACCAAAGTAGACGACACCAGCCATACACATGCCAGGTCAAAGCAAGCTATTGGAAGCTAACCATTTCAGAAACAATAGACGCCTAAATTCTTGACCATGGCTTCTTATGAAACCGGATTAG
The DNA here is from genome assembly GCF_000499545.2 of Eimeria tenella. NCBI lineage: Eukaryota > Apicomplexa > Conoidasida > Eucoccidiorida > Eimeriidae > Eimeria > Eimeria tenella. The sequence continues at coordinate 129,500 of NW_013541844.1, forward strand.
GCAGCCAATGCACGGGGGAAGATGTGCGTGGTGACCGATCATGCGATCACCGGTCACTCTCTGCAGTGCCGCCATGCACTTCGTCGACTTGAGCACAATGCCCAAGGCAATTAACTGCAAAATAGAAATTGAATATACAGCATCACTGCAAACGTCGTTTCTCTCCCTACGAAGTAGTGCATTGAGGCTCTCAGTAAAGTACTGTCACCATATTGAACCGGCGCATTGAGTAGCTACGCAAAGTCATAAGCACCGACCGTGTCGCAAAAAATAAATCCTTGTCTGCACCAATAATTGACATCAAATTCGCCCTGAGGAAGGCCCAGACGCGGCGCAGAGGGCCTCAATTTGGGATGAATTGCGAATGTGCTACCGAGCAATCACACTACAGCGAGAGAAAAGCAAAGAGAGCAGCTTTTGCTTATCACAAATCGTGGATACTAGAAACCTTGCAGAAGCTTGCTTGTTTGACCCCGAAGGAAATGTCACTGCAGTCACAGGCCACCACAATCACTGGGAAACCACAATCACTGGGACACACTGCAGTCACAGGCAACTACAATCACTGGGAAACCACAATCACTGAAAAAACTGTGAGCCTTCATCAGCCACATGCTTGCATGCCCACTAAACGTTGTATGAAAAATCCGCGCTTTCGATTAAGGCAGCCACACTTATGCTTTGGCTTTTTCGGCGACAATACGTGACGTTTAGTAGTCAAGGCGTACTTTCTGATTCATCTCATGGGCCAACCTTGACCGTAGCTGGATGCCATATGCGTCGAGAACGACCTCTTGCCAGCACGACAAAGGGACACATGGCTGAAAACGCTTTTAATTGATGCATAAGTCGTGAGGCCAATAATAGAACAGAGAAAACGTTAAAGTCGGGGTACACTGAAGAATAAGTAGAGCCCGTGGAGAAGTATCCATATAATCAGGAGTATCACAACTCCATGAGGCATCATAGTATCAAGCACACTATACCTGTATGCCTTGCAGGTACTATGGCATGCAAGCAGTTCCCACCATCCGGCATTCGCAGGAGGAAGCCATACAAAGAAACACACCATTTAGGAGTACTGTTAGCGCATGGCTCTAGCGTATCTACATCACCTCACATTGCGAAAAATATTTTCACGCACGGCCTGACAACACTCTAAATACGGAGCACGGTACAGGTCCTGGTGAACGTGTACGCAAACGCCTTCGGCAGTGGAGCCGAAAATCAATCCATTTCATGTGATAAACGTATGAGCTACAAAGGTGCTTCGCCGGATACACCCCAAGCGACTACAACATTCCCCGCATACCCGAAACCAATACCTTGAATAAACTTGGAAACTCCACAAGCTTGCAAGCGTGCCCACAAAGGCGCCTCCACCAAGCCCACAAGCACAAAGCCCAGCAAGCTGAGCGCTAAGCATTCTTGTCAAGTAAGCGCTTTGCAGGAATTCATGAAACCATCTGACACTTTGCTCGACGAGTCTGGGCCGAGCTAGACGCTCCGCAACAACTTGTACCGATGGGACCGAGGAAATTGCAGAAGGCCTAGCGCCAACACAGAATGCTGTAAAACAGGGCCCCCAGAAAACGACAGTGCTTTGCCAAAGCATTATGCCTTGCTCAGCGCCTTCACCTCGTGAGGAAACGCTTTTGCCTTCTCAGCACAATAATTCGAGCAGTAGGCAACTCTTCCATACGCACCGCGAAGACTGAAACAGTGCCCAAAACGCCAGCTGCACTGTATGTGCATGAGCTGCCCCGCTCCATGGGCAACCCGCACACGATAGTTCGTAAAAGAAGCACGCCGAACCTGCATCTATGTCTGCAAAGATCCAAGTATGGAAATGCCATCCAAAAGTTCCCATTACTATGTTGCTGTCCCACTGACGGCATGCTTAGCCTGTCGCTATAGAGCGTCGCTGTCGCTACTCTCTCCATCCAGAAGCTGCCACTCGGAAATTTTCTTATAGCTACTTATCCCCACACATGTAAGCATGCTAGTGACACACTTCCTGAAAGGAGACCAAACCCGCTATCATTCACTTCCGAACGCAAGTAGACATATGTGGTATTTAGGTTTCACAAAAGTACGGCAACGTGTCCAACGTGTCCTGTCGACAGTTCACACTTTGAATCACAGCAAGAAGTCTGCATGCCATGACATGGAAGCACCGAATCAAAATGCCAATTTCATTAGCTCCGCAACTCCAGGCATCAATGCAGTTGCAACACCTGCACAAAAGTAGACACCATAAGCCACAGCGGAGGTGTAGAAGCAACCCGGTTACACTGCAGCACAGCCAAATTGCCGTTACCACAAACAAGACTGTGAAGGCGCCCGCTGACGAGAAAAAACAAAGTGTAAATTTGGGGCAGCCACGAGGAGTCCCGCTCACAAAAAATTTTCACAGCCTAGCGCCAACTGTCAACAATGAGACATTCTTTGCTTCCTGCCGATAGCGTCGGAATGAGTAACGACAGACAGAGCAACGTAAGCTGCGGTGTGCAACTGAGCACGACGGGGTGTGCTGCTGGGGTTCAACTGCTTTCTGTAGGATGAGCCACACTTGCAGCTCTCAAATGCCATACAAGGGCTGCAAACCAAGTTGCATATCTTGGAACCTTGCTAAAGCCGCGACTGAAGTCTTATGAAGCGCGAGAGGCTGATAATTAATTCTGGTACAGACCGAATTGGTGCTGAGTATGCATGTTGCCGCATCAGTGTATGCATGCGGTGCTAAAATCATGAGAGGCCTTCGTGACGCTGGGCAAGTGCGCACTTCCTGGATCACATATAGAACGCAAGCGTCATATATCGTGTTGGGGACATCCACTCTCCTGCATGTGGGCTTTTTTCGCCGACTCATCTTGTGTAGCATCTAATCACCCATTACAAAACGTGAGTCACCAATACTGTAAGTTTGAAATCAGCATATGAACAAAGACGCACTCAATGTAACTTGTACTGCTCTCGCACTTAGATAACGGACTCTAAAAGCAAGAAGCTGTGCGGTCCAGAAAGAAGGTACTTTGGGTAGCCCTACAGTCTAACCGGGACTGGGGAAGATGAATCCCGATCTACCGCAGAACTGCCGCACTTTTGCAAGCAGATGCACGCAACATGAGTCATCGTCATGTGCTGCTGGAGGAGGTGTGTCAGCCGCAAACTAGAAGCGCTGTAGAGATCCAGCCAGAACATCAGCACTTTGCAGTGGCTAAACAACGACCCTCTGCGAATCGCCCAAACGTTGTGAGTTACTTACACTTCATCAGGCGTGCGTTTAATACAGGAAACAATAAGCTTGGAAACCCAATGTGTTTCCCCACACTGCCAATTGACGGGCCTTATTTAGCGCATCAAACTCAGCAGACGCTCTCAGCAAGGAGCTGCCAGTATGCACCTCACCTGAATAAAAACGATTGCTGCAACTGTCATTTTTTCACTAAAATGCTGGTCTCCTATGCACGGAAACACCGTAGCACATGTCGGGAGATGTTTGTGCTGCTGCGGCTCACAACCTGCGTACAGATTTTCCCCCAGCTTATGCACAGTCACATGTGATTTCAGTCGCATCAATAATGCCACTGCTTAAAACAAAAAGCAAGCACCTTCCAGCCACAGGCAATAAACTAACCGCGCTTACGCCGTGTTATTAAGGTCAATGTGCCAACGACAAGGCGTAAACGCTAAAAAGTAGATACAAGCACCTCGAATATTTTAAAAAGTCCCTGCAGAATTGGCTCAAAAGGCGGACGCTACCCGCACAATCCTTGCAACACATACATGCAGTTTGTTAAGCAGGTAACAAGGCGCAAATGACTACGAAAGAGACAGCTCGTGAAAGTGGGGGGATTCGCCGTTTCGCTGGCTTGTTCTGAAGAACCTTATTAGTGCATACTGGCCGTAGTGGCAACTGTATTTCGCTGCCGAATCGCTGTGTCCAAGCACCTTGAAATCAGGAGTTGCATTATCTTCCGCGTACGCGAAAAGCTGGTCCTCCTAGTTCAAAGCGCTGGAACCAGAACTCGACCACGACCCAAGCATGCAGCCCCAAGCAAAAATAAATCCCTAAATGTACAAGGCTCTGAACATCAAAAACTCGTGAAACAAAAGTGCCGTTACATGAGAGGCCCGCTAGGCCACTCGTTCCACAGAATGTCTTGCCGTTGGCACTACCTGAGCACTCAGAAACTTTACAAGTTGCCTGCTTTTTGTGAGCCCATTGACGTTGCACATTAGTTAAGGAAAATGCACTAGGCGCAAAACCGTGACCTACGTTCTTTAACAGTGTAGGTACTGTGCGAAAAACAAGGTTTGGTTGTCCCCGGAGCTATTCGCGTGCCACCGGAGCTCTCGTGCACATTGCAGTTGACACTATTTTGCATCCAGTGGGGCGCCTGACAATTAAACATGCAGCTTTTCTGCGGTAACGCCACAGTAATTCATGTGGCAGATGATAATAGCCAAAATCTCGTATGCTAGGCGCACACTGTACTTGGCCTCGAGATCACAGACACGCAAATCCAACCTTGCTTTATATAAAACTGAGTTTGTGTGGCAGCTACGGGCACTCTAGGCAATCATCTAATCATCTAAACGCTGCGTCAACCAAAAATTCGTCGACACGTCAAATGGCATAGCGCTGCCCATGCCAGTGGCGGAAGTTTCTGCTGCTGAAAATGAAAGCATTCTTGACCTGCGTGTCAAAATGCACCCTGATTTGCCAACGCGTGAATCAACTCCAGCATCAGTAAAGACCATTAACGTATTGAACTGATGCATTGAGCCAACCAAGTGCATCAACTGACTGCCTGTACCAAAGTAGACGACACCAGCCATACACATGCCAGGTCAAAGCAAGCTATTGGAAGCTAACCATTTCAGAAACAATAGACGCCTAAATTCTTGACCATGGCTTCTTATGAAACCGGATTAGGCAGCCAATGCACGGGGGAAGATGTGCGTGGTGACCGATCATGCGATCACCGGTCACTCTCTGCAGTGCCGCCATGCACTTCGTCGACTTGAGCACAATGCCCAAGGCAATTAACTGCAAAATAGAAATTGAATATACAGCATCACTGCAAACGTCGTTTCTCTCCCTACGAAGTAGTGCATTGAGGCTCTCAGTAAAGTACTGTCACCATATTGAACCGGCGCATTGAGTAGCTACGCAAAGTCATAAGCACCGACCGTGTCGCAAAAAATAAATCCTTGTCTGCACCAATAATTGACATCAAATTCGCCCTGAGGAAGGCCCAGACGCGGCGCAGAGGGCCTCAATTTGGGATGAATTGCGAATGTGCTACCGAGCAATCACACTACAGCGAGAGAAAAGCAAAGAGAGCAGCTTTTGCTTATCACAAATCGTGGATACTAGAAACCTTGCAGAAGCTTGCTTGTTTGACCCCGAAGGAAATGTCACTGCAGTCACAGGCCACCACAATCACTGGGAAACCACAATCACTGGGACACACTGCAGTCACAGGCAACTACAATCACTGGGAAACCACAATCACTGAAAAAACTGTGAGCCTTCATCAGCCACATGCTTGCATGCCCACTAAACGTTGTATGAAAAATCCGCGCTTTCGATTAAGGCAGCCACACTTATGCTTTGGCTTTTTCGGCGACAATACGTGACGTTTAGTAGTCAAGGCGTACTTTCTGATTCATCTCATGGGCCAACCTTGACCGTAGCTGGATGCCATATGCCTGTCGAGAACGACCTCTTGCCAGCAAGTCACCGGCCCGAGTACGCGCGTCTGTGAGCCGCGTTGCAAATACCATTTGGTGCCTCTGCATTGAGTGATATTTACTTGCA
>NW_013541844.1:135429-158380 GCF_000499545.2 Eimeria tenella
GTCGTAAAAAGCTCGCACACAACACCGTTCCCTCAGTCTCAAGTCACTCATCTCACAGTGTAACATCTGGCCGTCCGCTGCTGCAAATGTACTTTTCTACGCAATCGCGAGCAAAGATAACGTTTCTGAAGCGCTGAAGATGCTTCTGGCATCACCTGTCAGAGCAGATGCAGATAATTTGCGGACTGGCGTATGCAACCTCTCAAAAAACCCAGACGCACAGCCTTATGCAACACAGATAATACGCTGCAGTCGCCACTGCGCGTTTGGGTGCTAGACGCTTACCACGTCTCCCATTGGCCACAGCTACAGTGCTCCTCAGCGCCTGCATTCAGCCCTATCGACACGGTCTCCAGGAGGGGACCAATCGTATATAGCGTTTTATTCTTATCAACAAGCCATAAATTCGCATCGCTGAAAGCGCTCGCGTATGTCGGGAAACGTAACGTTATTGACTCTAACGAGCGTGATGCCCAACGTCAACCGCATGTGACACAAGTTAAGTACACCTTTTGCATCGGCCGGTCTTTCCTTTCCTTCAGCATGCTATTAAACACCTCCGTAAGCCAAATAAAAACGCGGCGCAGGTTAAACATACTCCCAAAGCTATGATTCGAATGACAGAATGAGCATTTACTTCCATGTTAGGCAATGTATTTTGAAATTGCTAAAACCAAACGCAGCACCGAGATGTTCTGCTTGCCAGTGCAGCACTACCCAACACACAGACCCAAAGAGTTTTAGACGAAGACAGACGACAAAAATTCGGGGCAACGCAACACCAACTCAAGCTGCTTCACTGCTCACAGCCTGCGATATGGACGATGCCATAAAAGATGCAGGCAATTACAAAGCAGCCAAATCGTGGCTGCCAACTCGCGATCCCACACCAGCGATGCCTCAATCGGAGACCCACTGCAGGACCCAGGCGTGGGCACCACGATGCCCAGCACTCACGTAAGCTGTAACAGCGATCACTAACACTGCTCTTCTCTGTTCGCTGTCGTTCGGCAAAGTTCCCTTCCCATGCAGAGCGTTGGCGAAGCCGCAGGCAACCTCTAGCCTGACTAGTCAGGCTAGACGTTGACGTCTGCAGACACCAAGCCTGCTTTGCATGGTTGGCGACCTGCTCCAAACTTTGTCTATCTATGGTTCAAATGACTTTTCTCAAGTACCTACCGCTAATTGGGCACATCACACATCTATGACAAAATGTCTGCAATATATATTTTCAACAGCGGCAAAGCGCCTGTGGGCGCATGCCAGTGAGACGTATACTTTTAACAGAAGCACATATGCTGGTGGAAAGAAGTTCCAGGCCTTACCACGGGTATGCGTCAACATACCTCCTGGACAAATGTCAGCGTCAAGGGCGATGTGTCTCACACTTCGGCTGGCGGCTCATCTATAGCACTTTCCTCTGCCACCCTTGTCCACCTGCCTGCCCAAAAAAGCGAAGCGACCTCAAGATACGCACAGCCTGCTTAGCATAGCTCACTCGTGATTCAGTGGTTGTTTTGCGAATTTCTAAATAGCGTAGCAGAACCACCCATTATTCTAACATCCCGCCTGTTGCAACATCCCATGAAAACACCAGAGCCTAACCCTGTCCCGTACCTCCATATCCAGTGTATAGTCATCCTTCTGTGGACGCAGACAACAGCAGGAGACGAGAGTGCAAAGAAAAGCTCGCATTCGCAAAGCGGCTCGAGCATACCAGGCTGATAGTGTTTGACGAAGCTGAGATGCCACAACCACGAAATCCACATCATCCGCGAGCACGCCTTCTTCTGTTCCGATACACTGGGCTCTTATGGTGGCACCACGGTTCTTCATGCATATGTTTCTTGTTCCTAGTATGGGCGTACATCATTTTGGAGGCAATCCATACTCCGAGCTGCAAAACCGACATGTAAAAATCCGCATGGTACCTACAAAAGACACACTCGCTTTTTCATTGAAAAAAGCACACGCTTCGAATTTAGCGTGATGCTCTCACCCAGTACATTCTCACAGAACCTAGTTACTCAGGAATAGTCCAGACGGTGTTACCATGCCAACATAGCTCCAAAACACCGGATGCAAAAGAATCGCTCGGCCTTCCTGGTAAGTGAATCCAGACAATCCGTGAAAGGGCTTCTATGTCAAGTGCGCCAAAACCAGCACAATGAGGTCGAAATCGGCACGCAGTGATGCGCAATTCACACTGTGTGAACGCTGAAGTTGTATGAACGCCGCATCTCTGCAATTTCATAGAGGCTGCAGCTCTGCTCATTGAAAAGCTGTGCGTTCCAGACCTCAGCGTTAGGACGCAATGGTGCCTTTTGCACGAATATGCGCTCGCGTACAGTTGTGGTGCGAACCTAGAAGCACCAACCCACTGCCTGACCAGAGATTCACATCAAATACGTAAAGCGACTGCTGCTTAGCGCGAGACAAGATCAGTGTTGACTTCGAACAACCTTCTCTGCTCAGGGCGATAAAGCAAAGCCGAGCATAACCGTACAAGTCTGCTGAGCCTAGCGCTTCGTGCACCTGCACGCCTGCAGCAATCAGTGTTCGACGGCTAATACACATTCCTGCAAAGGAAAATACACTCAAAAAAAAACTTGTACTAACACCATGCATGCATTAAACCATAAGCTTCGCCAGGTGAAATGGAATGTGATGGCTCACCCCGGATCTCAGTGACCGCGGTTTTGGCGGGTTCTTCTGACTGATGCCCAAGAGTTGACACTTATCGGCGTAGTGCAGCAGTACACACATCGAAGTAGTAAAAAAGTACACGCATCGAAGTAGTGCAACAGTCAAAATGCCTTTCCCGCCACACGGTTCAACGCTAAGCAGGCCGTCCTTTCTTTCGACCTATCTCATCGCACGTCTGAAGACGATGCAGCACGTATCAAGCTACGGCTACAGTCTCATGCAGTCCGGCGCAAATGCCAGAGTTGACGCTTCCTGTCACCAGCCAAGACTTTGCTTGCAACGCCCGCATTTGCTCTCTACGCAAATCTACTGGGACTGGAAAGAATGACGACAACGGCAGTAACGTCCGCATATGATTTCATCTTCTCGAAGCCAACTAATGTGTTGCATTCTGGTCACTTGGCGTCATCCAACACGATGCAGTTAAAAAAGAACAGGGCCGAAAGGGATTTCAAATTATCCGCAGAAATACAGTTTTAGCCACTACCGTGTTCTATCCCTTCAACATATACCATATGCTGTCGTACCACCTGAAACCACGAGGAAGCAAAAAAATATAGTCAGCCGTGGGACGTCTGGCGTCACCCCCACATCCGCTTATCCGCACCCCATCTCCGGTTCCATGACGCATGATGCAAACTCACACACTTCAAGTCGTTCTATGGCAGACCCGACGCTCGACGTCTCATGTCCTAACGCTCCTCTCGCACCTACGCTTAACGCACACGCGACGGTAAGAATAAAACACCAGAACCGACGACAACGTGCAACACAAGCGCCCGACCCAACTTTTCGCCATGCCGCCGCACGCAGTCTTCCGCATCCCATTTTCGTTATTACTGATCGCTGCTCGATCAAGACACCCGTGGCAAGCTACGCATCGTTTTGATGGCGGAACACGCGTATGCAGAAGAGGAGCCCTACTTGGCTATTTGGCAAATGCGAGCATTCCCTCCGTAAACTTGAAGTGTTGCCACCTGGATCTGCAATCGCTAACCAAAGAAGATAAAATGCTTAATCGTCCGAAGCACTCAACGCTTGAGCTGAGTCACATCTTGCAATTCTATATTTTAACAAAGCAAAGCAGCTGTGCCAGGTAGAAACGGAGCTTTTATATTTTTGCCAAAGTGCACTGTTTCCACAGTCAGGATTATTGCTATGCCGTGAACGACTTGGATACCACGTTTCAAAGCACTTAGAGAACGCTCACGCCATGTGATCACGGCGGTCGGAGCGAACGGTGCAAAAGCTGCAGACTGAAGAGGGATAAAATTAAAGAGGTTTCTCCCTTTTCAGTTTGCAGCTAATGCTACCTCTCAAAGAACTTGAAGACATGCGATTATGGAACGTGTTGTCGCCAGAATCTTACAGGAAAGCGAAAAGCCCCGAGCATGCAGTGCAAGCTAGAGATCATTAATGTGCCTCTTTCCTTGCATGAGCGGAACAAAAAACTTAGTAGATGAGAGCCCAGACGATTTTGTCTAGTCAGATGCGTCAGTGCTAACGCCGGCGCGGCGTAACAGAAAGTTCAGAAACTTCTTTTTAGCCCATGTAGCTGGCACAAAAATACTACGACTCTGAAAATAGATTAACAGGCATAATGCAACAGACACGCAACTGCTGACGTTCCAAAAGACGTAACTCGCTCAGTGAGTATCGTCAGTCACCAATGTTTACCATGAAACATGTATGTACCTAAGTAACATCAAATCAACGCTGGAGCCAGGGCTGCGAGAAACCGAAAGCTAAAGGCCTCCAAGAAGATGTCGGCATATATTTTGTACACTGCTTTTGCAGCATTGTGGACATTTCCCCTAACAATAAGCGCAATGATTCCAAACAGTACATACGAAGCCTAAGCGAACTCCATACGTGTATGGCATAAACTATACATGGTCGAAAAGAAAGCGATGGTTTCTTTGCATACCCTTGAACGCACACCAGCAGGAACGTTGCGAGGACTACGGATTCAAGCAAGGCCTTCAAGCAATGCTTCGATTGCATGCCAACACCAGATAAATACCCGAATAGCGCAGTGCCGTATCACATACCGCAATCACACAATACGCAATTCACGTTTCGTGTATTCTTCCATAATCAAGGCAACATAAATGGCCTCAACACCAGTGACCTTCACACTATGGACTGCAAAACATTACTGGCAGACATGCTTTTGCATGTTCAGAAACAAACACAGCAGTGCGAAGACCCAACCACGAGTAACTACAAAAGGGCGTCACAGAACCGAAAAGCAGTGGCTACTCCAGCATCACGTAGTCGCAACGTTAGGTGCATCACTGTGTGCAAAATACTAGCCGACACCACAAATGGGCTCGACTCAACCACGACATCGGTTACCTGCCACGCAACCCAGCCAGCCGATGCGACTGAACAGATAGGAATGAAATATTTGTTTTTATGACCGCACGGGAGTGAAATATAAACAACTGCACTTCATACAGTAGTGCTTACGAGGGCATCCATGACAGGTCGTAAAAAGCTCGCACACAACACCGTTCCCTCAGTCTCAAGTCACTCATCTCACAGTGTAACATCTGGCCGTCCGCTGCTGCAAATGTACTTTTCTACGCAATCGCGAGCAAAGATAACGTTTCTGAAGCGCTGAAGATGCTTCTGGCATCACCTGTCAGAGCAGATGCAGATAATTTGCGGACTGGCGTATGCAACCTCTCAAAAAACCCAGACGCACAGCCTTATGCAACACAGATAATACGCTGCAGTCGCCACTGCGCGTTTGGGTGCTAGACGCTTACCACGTCTCCCATTGGCCACAGCTACAGTGCTCCTCAGCGCCTGCATTCAGCCCTATCGACACGGTCTCCAGGAGGGGACCAATCGTATATAACGTTTTATTCTTATCAACAAGCCATAAATTCGCATCGCTGAAAGCGCTCGCGTATGTCGGGAAACGTAACGTTATTGACTCTAACGAGCGTGATGCCCAACGTCAACCGCATGTGACACAAGTTAAGTACACCTTTTGCATCGGCCGGTCTTTCCTTTCCTTCAGCATGCTATTAAACACCTCCGTAAGCCAAATAAAAACGCGGCGCAGGTTAAACATACTCCCAAAGCTATGATTCGAATGACAGAATGAGCATTTACTTCCATGTTAGGCAATGTATTTTGAAATTGCTAAAACCAAACGCAGCACCGAGATGTTCTGCTTGCCAGTGCAGCACTACCCAACACACAGACCCAAAGAGTTTTAGACGAAGACAGACGACAAAAATTCGGGGCAACGCAACACCAACTCAAGCTGCTTCACTGCTCACAGCCTGCGATATGGACGATGCCATAAAAGATGCAGGCAATTACAAAGCAGCCAAATCGTGGCTGCCAACTCGCGATCCCACACCAGCGATGCCTCAATCGGAGACCCACTGCAGGACCCAGGCGTGGGCACCACGATGCCCAGCACTCACGTAAGCTGTAACAGCGATCACTAACACTGCTCTTCTCTGTTCGCTGTCGTTCGGCAAAGTTCCCTTCCCATGCAGAGCGTTGGCGAAGCCGCAGGCAACCTCTAGCCTGACTAGTCAGGCTAGACGTTGACGTCTGCAGACACCAAGCCTGCTTTGCATCATTGGCCACCTCCTCCAAACTACGTCAAATTCAACTGCAAACGTTCCTTAACTGCACGTTGCTCACTGCGCACACTACGCTTCTATTTTAAAATATGTGCGATGTAGGCATTCGACAGACCAGCTCCTACAACACTAATCTGCACCACGATCTGACACGGGTGGTCTTGGCTTCAAGAGCTCGAGACAAAACAATGTGAATGCCGCAGGTGCCGTATATATCAAATCTATTTCATTGCAGCCAGCACCCGTGCTTGATAGAATAACGCACACTGTGTTACTTGACAAGGCTGACAAGAAACGTCTTCTGCCTTCGCGCTAAGACGCAATGCCATACTTGCTGAGGTGCCAGCAATATTTGAGTCCACTTGCATGCCCGGCATCTGTCGATCAAAGCCAGTCGTCACTGTACTTCAATTATCGGCAGTTAATGTCCCGAAGCGAATCTTTGCAGTATAAAGTTCCTTCGAGGAGTGATTAACAAAAGCAAAGAAACAGGTAAATGCACACGCCCGTGCCGTGGGATGCCCAGTGATGCAGATGCATTCCAGAAAACGAGCAACGCCCAGCAAACACTGCTCCTTTCTCATTTACCAAGATGCACTCAAGGCCGAGGCTTCAGCAGAGATGCTAGCTGCCGTGGCAAACACTAGCGCAGCCACCGTCGAAACAACCTGTTCCCAAACAAAGCAGTTCGCAAGCTTCTGATCGTGCTTTTGTTATTCGTTCGCAGCGTCATTTTCCATAATTCCGCCTGACCCAAAACCTAAACCACCTCCATCCAATTTCGCCTAAACTGCCCTATGCCACATAGCAGGCTCTGTCGCAGCGCGTTGCAGCCAATACCCTACCTCCTATGAAATTTGAATGCATACGCTAGGGCCCTTGGAAAAAGTTGGCCCGCGAGCACAGCCGTCTCGGAATCAGGTGACCAGCCACAGCATATCAAATGCCCGCCCACACCGCTCTTCATGCGTTGATGTGGAGCAGCTGAGGAGCTCGGCAGACCAACCGAACTTCCTCATGCAAAACGCCGCTAACCTTGAACAACTTTTACACCCGCATGTGTTTGGCCAGCATACAAATACGCGTAGTCGAAAAGCTACGCAGTAATCCGCAGCAGATCAATCAAGCGACAGCCAACCGCAGAGTGCTTAAGTCATACTGTGACACGCACTGCACAAAAAACACTACCATGCAAAATGAAAACGTGAATTGCAACATATGCATTGACAAGCAAAATCAATGGCTATGTGCAGCCAATCGCACCGGCAATCATCTAGCATATTGCGCATGCAACGCTGCGTCAAGTGCCGCAGTGCTGCTTGCTCGCTGCTCGCTTTTTGCCTTGATTGGAGCGCCTGCGCTGTGCGCTGCCACTGGCCCCAATATCCAATCATCTACTGCCTGATAGTCTGCTGAGCGTGCGCCGCATTCATGCGCGACCATACGATTTCCCAGAATCCACTCACAAGCTGATGGCATTGGACGCATGCAAGCATGCGACTCTAGCCACGTAATTCCTACACGCAGCCCCCCGCCAAGTGCCACATATCGTGAACGGGCAGCTGCTCTGCGCATGCACCAAACCAGGCGTGCGCAACCACCTAGGAGAATTCACCTAGCTTGAAAAAAATTTCTTGGGCGTGAACGTAGGCCTTAGCTATAAACTAAGTTACATGACCAGTGGGTCTGCGAAGACTACCGTTAAAGCGCGTGTTATCCAGCCTGCATTAACGCAAACTGACCGCACGAACCTGCTAAGCCACACGCTTCAAAGCGTAATAAATAGCGACTTACACAAGCCTGCAAAGAGGCGAACGCAGCAGACAACACCTGTCCGATTTAGAGGCATGCAGCCATAAGAATGTATCTATTTGCACGACTGTACGCGACGCGCCAAGGCACCCAGCAATCTAGCGCGGTGCCCACCAAAGCCGCTCAGCAATAATAGCCGCTCACCATCAACTTTCCACGTACGTAGTATGAAAGGCCTGCATCGTGACGCCTACGTCTCATGCAGATAGCCTCATCTAAGGTAGGCCAGGCAACGCGCAATCAAAATGAATTCCAATGCAGCTCGGGCGCACGCAATCTAGTTAGGTGAGAATTTTTCTTTTGTGCTTGATGTTTCTCACAACGCACATGATACCCGCCGGGAGAGTGTCGCATTCAACTATGGATCTCTTGCCAATCTGTTGCTGCCGAAGCGTTCGATATCAGTCGACCGTAACATCCTTGAATTGGGCGACCTCCACGAAAACTCTAAATGTTCGTGGTTCAAAATTGTCTGTACGCTGCGATTTGAGTTCTAGACGACTCGCATCAAATTACCAACATACGTCCTTAGAAGACGCGAAAGATATATATTGCATGCCAGTGGAGTATGCTGCAGTTCAAACATCATGAAAATGCCTTGTTCAAACAGATTTCAGCAACACCATTACCTGCTTGACGACAAGCATTTCTCCATCTGTTTTCTACGTCCAAAAAGCTATCCCACCGATCTGTAAACAGCTTCCGCATATTCTGCACTTGCGGGCGACTTTTGTAGCGCATCCAGCGTGCAAACTGTGATCATACAGGACTACATGGCTCGGCCAGGCACTTAACAAGCAGTGCCTGCTACGTGGACAAGCCCCAATACGTCAGTATAACGCGAACGCTACAGGCCTTGCCACGGGTATGCGTCAACATACCTCCTGGACAAATGTCAGCGTCAAGGGCGATGTGTCTCACACTTCAGCTGGCGGCTCATCTATAGCACTTTCCTCTGCCACCCTTGTCCACCTGCCTGCCCAAAAAAGCGAAGCGACCTCAAGATACGCACAGCCTGCTTAGCATAGCTCACTCGTGATTCAGTGGTTGTTTTGCGAATTTCTAAATAGCGTAGCAGAACCACCCATTATTCTAACATCCCGCCTGTTGCAACATCCCATGAAAACACCAGAGCCTAACCCTGTCCCGTACCTCCATATCCAGTGTATAGTCATCCTTCTGTGGACGCAGACAACAGCAGGAGACGAGAGTGCAAAGAAAAGCTCGCATTCGCAAAGCGGCTCGAGCATACCAGGCTGATAGTGTTTGACGAAGCTGAGATGCCACAACCACGAAATCCACATCATCCGCGAGCACGCCTTCTTCTGTTCCGATACACTGGGCTCTTATGGTGGCACCACGGTTCTTCATGCATATGTTTCTTGTTCCTAGTATGGGCGTACATCATTTTGGAGGCAATCCATACTCCGAGCTGCAAAACCGACATGTAAAAATCCGCATGGTACCTACAAAAGACACACTCGCTTTTTCATTGAAAAAAGCACACGCTTCGAATTTAGCGTGATGCTCTCACCCAGTACATTCTCACAGAACCTAGTTACTCAGGAATAGTCCAGACGGTGTTACCATGCCAACATAGCTCCAAAACACCGGATGCAAAAGAATCGCTCGGCCTTCCTGGTAAGTGAATCCAGACAATCCGTGAAAGGGCTTCTATGTCAAGTGCGCCAAAACCAGCACAATGAGGTCGAAATCGGCACGCAGTGATGCGCAATTCACACTGTGTGAACGCTGAAGTTGTATGAACGCCGCATCTCTGCAATTTCATAGAGGCTGCAGCTCTGCTCATTGAAAAGCTGTGCGTTCCAGACCTCAGCGTTAGGACGCAATGGTGCCTTTTGCACGAATATGCGCTCGCGTACAGTTGTGGTGCGAACCTAGAAGCACCAACCCACTGCCTGACCAGAGATTCACATCAAATACGTAAAGCGACTGCTGCTTAGCGCGAGACAAGATCAGTGTTGACTTCGAACAACCTTCTCTGCTCAGGGCGATAAAGCAAAGCCGAGCATAACCGTACAAGTCTGCTGAGCCTAGCGCTTCGTGCACCTGCACGCCTGCAGCAATCAGTGTTCGACGGCTAATACACATTCCTGCAAAGGAAAATACACTCAAAAAAAAACTTGTACTAACACCATGCATGCATTAAACCATAAGCTTCGCCAGGTGAAATGGAATGTGATGGCTCACCCCGGATCTCAGTGACCGCGGTTTTGGCGGGTTCTTCTGACTGATGCCCAAGAGTTGACACTTATCGGCGTAGTGCAGCAGTACACACATCGAAGTAGTAAAAAAGTACACGCATCGAAGTAGTGCAACAGTCAAAATGCCTTTCCCGCCACACGGTTCAACGCTAAGCAGGCCGTCCTTTCTTTCGACCTATCTCATCGCACGTCTGAAGACGATGCAGCACGTATCAAGCTACGGCTACAGTCTCATGCAGTCCGGCGCAAATGCCAGAGTTGACGCTTCCTGTCACCAGCCAAGACTTTGCTTGCAACGCCCGCATTTGCTCTCTACGCAAATCTACTGGGACTGGAAAGAATGACGACAACGGCAGTAACGTCCGCATATGATTTCATCTTCTCGAAGCCAACTAATGTGTTGCATTCTGGTCACTTGGCGTCATCCAACACGATGCAGTTAAAAAAGAACAGGGCCGAAAGGGATTTCAAATTATCCGCAGAAATACAGTTTTAGCCACTACCGTGTTCTATCCCTTCAACATATACCATATGCTGTCGTACCACCTGAAACCACGAGGAAGCAAAAAAATATAGTCAGCCGTGGGACGTCTGGCGTCACCCCCACATCCGCTTATCCGCACCCCATCTCCGGTTCCATGACGCATGATGCAACCTCACACACTTCAAGTCGTTCTATGGCAGACCCGACGCTCGACGTCTCATGTCCTAACGCTCCTCTCGCACCTACGCTTAACGCACACGCGACGGTAAGAATAAAACACCAGAACCGACGACAACGTGCAACACAAGCGCCCGACCCAACTTTTCGCCATGCCGCCGCACGCAGTCTTCCGCATCCCATTTTCGTTATTACTGATCGCTGCTCGATCAAGACACCCGTGGCAAGCTACGCATCGTTTTGATGGCGGAACACGCGTATGCAGAAGAGGAGCCCTACTTGGCTATTTGGCAAATGCGAGCATTCCCTCCGTAAACTTGAAGTGTTGCCACCTGGATCTGCAATCGCTAGCCAAAGAAGACAAACAGCTAATCCAAAGGGGATACGAGGCACTCAAACCTTGAACTTCGTCATATCTTGCAACCCCACAGTCCAACAAGGCAAAACAGCTAAACAGTACTGGATCCTAGTTGTTGCTGTCTAAGTGCTAAGCCGCCACAGTCAGAATTCTAGGTACACACCGTTTTACTGTACGTCACTGTGCCAAAAAGTTGCAAAATCTCCTCATCATCTCGGTTTCCTTCGTTCATCGCGGGGATGAACACTACTGGCAAGGCGTTACAGGCCCTTCATACAGCACGCTGTAAGATTCTCCTTTACGTACGTCCTGCAGCATTAATAAGGGCCCACCATGCCAATGTTCCCCACTACCTCGTGCACACAAGCAAAACGCCACCGAGATGCAGTGACGAATAGAATGATCGTGCAGAGCACCTTTTTTCTCGTGCACAATAAATGACAAAAGCTAACACATGAAAGCTAAGGTCTATATCCAGGGGAAACGCTGCCAGCCAATGCTGCAGTGAAGTCGGGAATGCTCGAGAAGTTTTATCCTGTCTTCGAACCGCAACGCAATAGTTTAAAGCGTGCCCTATTCCTTCAACGTCAGTAGTCTTTCGTCACTGCTGGGCTGCTACATCATGAGACCACACACAGCCTGCAAATAGCGCGGTAATCCGTTCTCAAGGGTAAATAATTCTTTGATTAACGGCACCCCCACCGTACTGCGGCAGGGCTTTCGAGTAATTTCTTATCTGCGCTTCACCTCACTGAGAACACCCCGTCAGCACAGCGCTGGGTTGCCTATCCCAATAACGCAATAAGTGAATGTTCTGTATATTCTTCCAGATTAACGCCAACATGAATGACCTCAACACCAGTGACCTTCACACTATGTACTGCAAAACATTACTGGCAGACATGCTTTTGCATGTTCAGAAACAAACATAGCAGTGCGAAGACCCAACCACGAGTAACTACAAAAGGGCGTCACAGAACCGAAAAGCAGTGGCTACTCCAGCATCACGTAGTCGCAACGTTAGGTGCATCACTGTGTGCAAAATACTAGCCGACACCACAAATGGGCTCGACTCAACCACGACATCGGTTACCTGCCACGCAACCCAGCCAGCCGATGCGACTGAACAGATAGGAATGAAATATTTGTTTTTATGACCGCACGGGAGTGAAATATAAACAACTGCACTTCATACAGTAGTGCTTACGAGGGCATCCATGACAGGTCGTAAAAAGCTCGCACACAACACCGTTCCCTCAGTCTCAAGTCACTCATCTCACAGTGTAACATCTGGCCGTCCGCTGCTGCAAATGTACTTTTCTACGCAATCGCGAGCAAAGATAACGTTTCTGAAGCGCTGAAGATGCTTCTGGCATCACCTGTCAGAGCAGATGCAGATAATTTGCGGACTGGCGTATGCAACCTCTCAAAAAACCCAGACGCACAGCCTTATGCAACACAGATAATACGCTGCAGTCGCCACTGCGCGTTTGGGTGCTAGACGCTTACCACGTCTCCCATTGGCCACAGCTACAGTGCTCCTCAGCGCCTGCATTCAGCCCTATCGACACGGTCTCCAGGAGGGGACCAATCGTATATAACGTTTTATTCTTATCAACAAGCCATAAATTCGCATCGCTGAAAGCGCTCGCGTATGTCGGGAAACGTAACGTTATTGACTCTAACGAGCGTGATGCCCAACGTCAACCGCATGTGACACAAGTTAAGTACACCTTTTGCATCGGCCGGTCTTTCCTTTCCTTCAGCATGCTATTAAACACCTCCGTAAGCCAAATAAAAACGCGGCGCAGGTTAAACATACTCCCAAAGCTATAATTCGAATGACAGAATGAGCATTTACTTCCATGTTAGGCAATGTATTTTGAAATTGCTAAAATTAAACGCAGCACCGAGATGTTCTGCTTGCCAGTGCAGCACTACCCAACACACAGACCCAAAGAGTTTTAGACGAAGACAGACGACAAAAATTCGGGGCAACGCAACACCAACTCAAGCTGCTTCACTGCTCACAGCCTGCGATATGGACGATGCCATAAAAGATGCAGGCAATTACAAAGCAGCCAAATCGTGGCTGCCAACTCGCGATCCCACACCAGCGATGCCTCAATCGGAGACCCACTGCAGGACCCAGGCGTGGGCACCACGATGCCCAGCACTCACGTAAGCTGTAACAGCGATCACTAACACTGCTCTTCTCTGTTCGCTGTCGTTCGGCAAAGTTCCCTTCCCATGCAGAGCGTTGGCGAAGCCGCAGGCAACCTCTAGCCTGACTAGTCAGGCTAGACGTTGACGTCTGCAGACACCAAGCCTGCTTTGCATCATTGGCCACCTCCTCCAAACTACGTCAAATTCAACTGCAAACGTTCCTTAACTGCACGTTGCTCACTGCGCACACTACGCTTCTATTTTAAAATATGTGCGATGTAGGCATTCGACAGACCAGCTCCTACAACACTAATCTGCACCACGATCTGACACGGGTGGTCTTGGCTTCAAGAGCTCGAGACAAAACAATGTGAATGCCGCAGGTGCCGTATATATCAAATCTATTTCATTGCAGCCAGCACCCGTGCTTGATAGAATAACGCACACTGTGTTACTTGACAAGGCTGACAAGAAACGTCTTCTGCCTTCGCGCTAAGACGCAATGCCATACTTGCTGAGGTGCCAGCAATATTTGAGTCCACTTGCATGCCCGGCATCTGTCGATCAAAGCCAGTCGTCACTGTACTTCAATTATCGGCAGTTAATGTCCCGAAGCGAATCTTTGCAGTGTAAAGTTCCT
Organism: Eimeria tenella; assembly: GCF_000499545.2. Classification (NCBI taxonomy): domain Eukaryota; phylum Apicomplexa; class Conoidasida; order Eucoccidiorida; family Eimeriidae; genus Eimeria; species Eimeria tenella. The sequence continues at coordinate 149,609 of NW_013541844.1, forward strand.
TCGAGGAGTGATTAACAAAAGCAAAGAAACAGGTAAATGCACACGCCCGTGCCGTGGGATGCCGAGTGATGCAGATGCATTCCAGAAAACGAGCAACGCCCAGCAAACACTGCACCTTTCTCATTTACCAAGATGCACTCAAGGCCGAGGCTTCAGCAGAGATGCTAGCTGCCGTGGCAAACACTAGCGCAGCCACCGTCGAAACAACCTGTTCCCAAACAAAGCAGTTCGCAAGCTTCTGATCGTGCTTTTGTTATTCGTTCGCAGCGTCATTTTCCATAATTCCGCCTGACCCAAAACCTAAACCACCTCCATCCAATCTCGCCTAAACTGCCCTATGCCACATAGCAGGCTCTGTCGCAGCGCGTTGCAGCCAATACCCTACCCCCTATGAAATTTGAATGCATACGCTAGGGCCCTTGGAAAAAGTTGGCCCGCGAGCACAGCCGTCTCGGAATCAGGTGACCAGCCACAGCATATCAAATGCCCGCCCACACCGCTCTTCATGCGTTGATGTGGAGCAGCTGAGGAGCTCGGCAGACCAACCGAACTTCCTCATGCAAAACGCCGCTAACCTTGAACAACTTTTACACCCGCATGTGTTTGGCCAGCATACAAATACGCGTAGTCGAAAAGCTACGCAGTAATCCGCAGCAGATCAATCAAGCGACAGCCAACCGCAGAGTGCTTAAGTCATACTGTGACACGCACTGCACAAAAAACACTACCATGCAAAATGAAAACGTGAATTGTAACATATGCATTGACAAGCAAAATCAATGGCTATGTGCAGCCAATCGCACCGGCAATCATCTAGCATATTGCGCATGCAACGCTGCGTCAAGTGCCGCAGTGCTGCTTGCTCGCTGCTCGCTTTTTGCCTTGATTGGAGCGCCTGCGCTGTGCGCTGCCACTGGCCCCAATATCCAATCATCTACTGCCTGATAGTCTGCTGAGCGTGCGCCGCATTCATGCGCGACCATACGATTTCCCAGAATCCACTCACAAGCTGATGGCATTGGACGCATGCAAGCATGCGACTCTAGCCACGTAATTCCTACACGCAGCCCCCCGCCAAGTGCCACATATCGTGAACGGGCAGCTGCTCTGCGCATGCACCAAACCAGGCGTGCGCAACCACCTAGGAGAATTCACCTAGCTTGAAAAAAAGTTCTTGGGCGTGAACGTAGGCCTTAGCTATAAACTAAGTTACATGACCAGTGGGTCTGCGAAGACTACCGTTAAAGCGCGTGTTATCCAGCCTGCATTAACGCAAACTGACCGCACGAACCTGCTAAGCCACACGCTTCAAAGCGTAATAAATAGCGACTTACACAAGCCTGCAAAGAGGCGAACGCAGCAGACAACACCTGTCCGATTTAGAGGCATGCAGCCATAAGAATGTATCTATTTGCACGACTGTACGCGACGCGCCAAGGCACCCAGCAATCTAGCGCGGTGCCCACCAAAGCCGCTCAGCAATAATAGCCGCTCACCATCAACTTTCCACGTACGTAGTATGAAAGGCCTGCATCGTGACGCCTACGTCTCATGCAGGTAGCCTCATCTAAGGTAGGCCAGGCAACGCGCAATCAAAATGAATTCCAATGCAGCTCGGGCGCACGCAATCTAGTTAGGTGAGAATTTTTCTTTTGTGCTTGGTGTTTCTCACAACGGACATGATACCCGCCGGGAGAGTGTCGCATTCAACTATGGATCTCTTGCCAATCTGTTGCTGCCGAAGCGTTTGATATCAGTTAACCGCATTATTCGACAGTGGAACTGCAACTGTGTGAGGGTCCCCTCATTGTTCATGCTTCGACGGCTCAAGGAAGGCACAAGTTGAACATCGAGTCCTGTGTGTCAAAAAATTGACTCACTCCCTTAGGCAACGTAAAAGCTATCTTCTGCATGCTGAAGAAGTGTATCGCAGTGCACTGCAGGCAGAAAAAGTTACTGCTCACAGAGCTTTTGTAATCAGCAGTAGCTCATTGACGAAAAAGTTCCCTTTCCTCTTGTCTAGTTGCAGGAAGCTGATCAAGAAACTTGAAAACGGTATTTGCATATTCAGCATTTCTGGGTGCTTTTTGTGGAGCATGCAGGGTGCAGTGTGCGCCTGCATGCGTTCACGTTTCTGGGGGAGGTTCTAAACAAGAGTATGTGTTACGTTAGCCAGCGTGAATACGTCGGTACAGCGTGGACGTGTACGCTTTAACATACTTCCTGCACAAGCGTCCGTGTCGCATGCAATGCGTTGCTTTGCTGATCTGGGGGCTCAAGAAAACCCCTCTATTCCAGTGTTTCCCACTCATCTTGGCTTTTACACGCGTGGTGCAATATACGCTAATGCACATATGAAAATATGCACTGACTGCATGGCTTTGTTTCAGCCAATTTTTCCTGGAAGCCATCCAGAACTTTCTACCGCCGCCTTGTTTTAAAGATGCGTGTGCCCTGATGGTTCCCTTACGCATTCACTTCATTCTTGCTTTGTCCTTGCTTTTCCAGGTGGAAAGTGCTCGCATAGCGAAGCAGGTTGCAGAAAACGTGCGTGCATTTCAGCAATACAACAAAAGGGAGGATGGACGAACAAATGGCGCCACAAGAGACGCGAAATGCTCACTGTCGTCGAACAAGCATTCCGCGTTCCATTCACTAGACACAGATGAAGCCTCCATAAATTCACACGCACAATTGTGGCACAGCCGCTGAGGTAAGGTACGAACTACCTAGTACTAAATGATGGGAAGCGAAGATATGGTGAAGTTTTTGTACGACGTTTTTTCAAAAAAGACATACTTCCTGGTCCACGTCCACAGTCTGTGCAGACACATTTCCAGTTCACGGACCCTCAAATAAAACCGGTATGGTCAACTGAGCAATGGCGTAAGACGCACAAAGCAGCTAGTGAGCATTCGGTATAAAACAATCCCTGCGAAAGATGCACCCTAGACAGAGCTCATGATGCGCCAATAATCACCTTGCGCTTAGGAGACTCCGGCAATAATAATCTCAGGCAAGTGCATCCAGATGCCACGCGGAAACGGTGGAAAGCTAGTGCCTTTGCAAAGCAACCCCAGTCACAACTCGAAGTGCTCTTGTTTATCAACAACACACCACCTGACCAGCACGCCATCTCCGACAACTTCGAAGAAATTATGCAAGCACAGGCAGACGTGGTGCACGTGGTGCACCTGTCGTAACACGCAGAAAACCAATCGATGAGACGCCGGTTTAGAGGCTCACGCCACGCAAGAAAGCGCGGGTCCTTCCGAGACAACAATTCATGCATTCGCATAGCCGCATGCATTCGTAATTAAAATACTGCTACTCATGCCTGCAAGCCAAAACTCAATAAGTCAGGAAATATGCAGGCTTGTGCTCGCCACGCTAAATGTACAGCAACGACTTTTCGTGGGCTTTCACAGCAAAGCACCTCATGAGCCTAGGACCCAAAGTCCAACCTCTGAAAAACAAAAAAGAAGCACAACCATCAAGACAGCGCTCCAACTGCTGCAGCTTGTGTGTGATTTGGGGCAGCTCTATGCTCACTGAAATCATGCCTTTTTTGTCTCGCTGAAAACGGCCGCTGTCACATAACTTTTGCGTTTTGTCTAGCGAGTAATATACGACTTGAAATGTTGGCTCAAACCATCTTACCACAATCCCAGCCTTCTGATCTCAACGCACGCCATTTAAGTCCATACAGAGTCCATGAGCATCAACGCTTGATGCAAGCTGGTGCCCATGGTCACATCGGGACCTTGCTGCCGCCGTTCCTTGCAAAATTCCAAACCCCAGGCAGTTTGTCCAATCGCCCATTCCTTTGCGCACCTTCTGACGGCAAAAAGAACTCCACGAAAGTCGTCGACCAGCTGAGATATGCCATGACTGCCGACTGTGCGCGTGGCCTGCGTCGCCACAAAGCGCATTTGGCTTGGATTTACCCGCAAAAATGTGAACCTAAAGCAATGTTCTTTTTCAGTATGCTCACTTACACTTTACGTACGTAGCCACAGCATAAAAAGAACATAACGCGAAGGAAAGGCATGAAACAGCAGGACGCCCTCACCCTTCTCCATTTTGTTTCGCGCTTCATGCCGTCCTACAAGAGACGATTAATGGCCAAGCAATGCTTACAATCAATAAAAATGGCAGGTGAAGAACTCCGTGCTCCGCTCGAACGAACACGTTCCGCGTCTGAGCAAACAAGCGGCACTTCATTGTTCTATAACTGCTTCCGCCCACACACCAAAAGGACAAGTGTGGTGTTGGCATTTGCAATGGCCAAGCGTTAAAAAAATCTGCACCCCAGTTCTTACGGCACTGATCTTGGAATTCGAGCATTTGCACAAGAAAGTAAATTTGGGAAGCCTTAGCAAGATAAAATGCAGATTTGTTACGGAGTCATCTAGGTATGCATGCCGAGAAAGCGAACACTGAAACGTAAAGCCTGCTAGGTACCACTTGATATATCGACGTTGCTGGCAATGTGTGTTGAGGTAAATCATACGGCTTAAACTGGTTGACTACAGTAAAACGGAGTTACAGGAAAAGCGCAGCGTACATCCTGCGTTGCAGAAGGACCGTTAAAGCGATCCATGTCAACTGCGCCGAGACGCGTGGAGCAACCGGCTTTCACTTACCAACTCTAGCCTTGTAATGCCGCTCGAAATTCTTCTGGACGCCTCCATGCCGCCTTGCGGTTTGGGCACGGAAGCTCGCAAGCCTGGGGACTCAGTTCGAAGGGCGCATTCTGCAAATGAAGCGCAGCAGTGTACTCAAAAAGCCTCGCCTTCAACGCTTGGACTGAGTTTGCTTGCCCTGCCGCATAGTGCTGAGCAAATTAATATTCAATGAAAAAGCAATGTTGGAGAAAACATGTGAATTCCTTTCCACTTGGCAGACACACGCCAATCGCTTTGTATCAGAGAAGCACTAACCAAGGAGGTTCCAAGCAACGCCCGTCTGCAACACGATCCGTCTTTGATATGCAGCGCTGCACACCGCTTTGGATATTTGAGAGCTCAATGAAAGGCAAAACGATGCCAATAAATATTTGTGAAGAACATGATTGCGTGCAAAGTGCATCGGGCTCTGCAGTTTCGTTGGAACCAACACGTACTGACGCTTCGTCGGTCCTTGTTGCACAAGAAAAACGATCTAGAATTGTTCAGCTACGCTAGACATCCCTATGAGCTGCCGCTTTCAAAAACACCGATAAAAGGAAAACGCAAATTGGGTATTCCTTGGCTAGCATTTTCCCGCATGAGCAAACCGCGTGTCATGACCTTTGCAGCATTCAAAACGCTCCACTTGCGCAACGTTCTCACTACACGCCATTCTTTTTTTTCGCAGCCAGCGATGCTGTGCTCATTGCGTTTGTGTCCTTTTGAATGCAGAATATGTGCGCGTTTACAATAAACGCGTGCTCCTCAGCAACGCACCGTTTTCTCTTTAGGGGATTCTGTTGCACATGGCTTCTAGCAACACCACCAGACCACACATCCTCACAGACCGTACTAACTGGCAATTGCGTAAGCACATTGTTTGGCAACTTAGGAAGTGGCATTTGTGGCCAAATTTCAAAATAAAATTAAACTGTCAAGGCAAGCAAACGCCTAAGCAATGTTGAACTGGAGTCAGCATCGAAACGCATTGCGAGCAGGAACCTGAAGGCAAAGCTGAAAAACGCATCGTGTCTTTGGAGGCAAACAAATATGCACACAGGTAGAAGCCAGCAGACACGGCTGCCCGGCTGCAGAAGTATGCAGCTCTACATAACAGCTGCTCACGAATCGCACCAGGCGCAAGTCCAACCACGAACGTGGCTGCTCTGCAACAACACACACCTGCCTGTCACTCCTGTGTGAAGCAGGTCACCAAATGCGGGGCGCGCATATCCTTGCAGTGCAATGCTTTATACTTCAAGGGACGTGCTTTGTTGCTTTTCAGTGGCAATTAGTGAGCTCGCTTCGCCAAAAGGATATGAATTCTTGATTCGATGGCGCGTTGCTTATTTCCTACTCAAGACTTTATTCGCGGCCCTGTTGCCTTGCTTTTTCACTAACTATGTTTCTGTTGTCAAACATGCAAAGAGATGCTCGGGTCTTTATTACCACTTTGGTTGCCGTTACGCTATGAAAGGATTTCCCGCGTTACGCTACCGTGGCGCACATGCACACAGGTGCGTTACATACAATGGGCTTAAACTTAGCTTTGGTTGCCCGACTTGAGAATGCCTCCACTGGCTACGTGTTGCAAGTGCAGGCAACAAAACGTTGACGGACTCGCTAGAATAGCACAGACAGCACGCCACGACCAGTATGGAATGCATGTGCAGCTATATATCAAACACTGAAAATCGGATGGATATCAACCAGAATTAACCGCACCATAGCGCCGCCATTTCGACGGCCCTGAAATGCGTTTTGCGCATACCCGGTTTGTTGAGATAAAGCCCTGCCTGTCCAACGGCATGTCTAAAGATTGCTTTTTATAAAACATCCAGGGCGAACACAACACCCGATACTATGAACACCGACACACACACAGCACTTAAAAGAGTCAACAGGTATCACAAAAAAGCTGGTTTGGATATTTTGGTATTCTCAAGATGTACGAAGACTAGGCACGTGCCACCCTATGTTCATATTGTAGCGACTGCTAGGAGAGTATCGCTCTCAGCACACGAATTGCCCAGCAAACGCTCCCAAAATGCTGCTCAACATTCAACACAGAGGCCTTACACTACAACCATTAACAACAACCTCACATTGTGTTATACCTCCGTGTAGCCATGCGGCCCAGAAATTCCCCAGACAACCTCCACTATCCTCACGCCATTCACGAAGTGAACACCCCATTCACGAAGGCAATAGCAGTTCGAAACCTTACCATGTGACTAGGAGCTGTGCACACACAGCTCGCTCAGTGATAGGACTCACCTCCTAATCAAATGTTACCGCCACAAATACTATCCACTCACAAGAACTAAGCAACGTCCTACGAGCACGCCTGCTCCTTGCGTCTATCCTCAATACCCTTAAAATCCAGATCATGCCGCCGAGCCAATTATAAGAACTCCTTCACGCAACCTACACACTTCTACAGCTACCCAGTGCCGTTGCCTTCGATCATGGTCTCCTCGTCCACTGAAAAACATGAAGTCAACACAGTGCACACCGTGAAAGCGTGCACGTGTTTGCTCTGTCGACAGAAGGCACATATCATGCCCACAGCGCCAACCCACTTACTCTTAAAAGCTAACGACCGTCCTTTCGCTTCTCCACCTCAGCGAGAAATTTCATTGAAATCCAACCTCCGCCGAGACGAGCCTCTCCGTCATGCAGTACAAGGTGCGCCCACCTCCAAAAGTAAAGCAGTAACCCAATTCTGCATACACAAGAGAATGGCTCGAATAGTCGAGGCTTCAAACCCGCCTCCACGACAACCGTCCGCCTTAAATGCACCCGCCCTCCGTGCTCCGCAAAAATAGATTCCGTTTGAATTCACCAGCTTTCCGCAAACTGAACCAGCATACGATGGTCAGAGCATTAATTCGGTTCAATAACATACGCATTGGCTGACAGCACTATGCGTCGGCAATCGTCAAAGGTGTCAAGCCTCGACGCACTTGCTGAGTCATTAGAAAGGCGAACCCATCGTAGAGCAGTCCAGATAAAGGGCGTGTCAGAGCCGTCTGGTGACCTCTCAGTGCGCCTGCTTTTCGATGGGCAAAATCGAGTCGACCTTGTGCAGGACGATTAAACACACCGCACGTCTCCGCATCGTCAGAACCGACACGCGCAAGCCAGACCCTGCCATTCTTCCAGAAAAGCAGCCTACTGTTTGCAATACGCACTATCATCTGCTCGTATCTTGCGACGGTACCGGACCGACAATCGTGATTACCCCGACATTTATATTTGCAGGTAAGGCTTTTAAGGCACTAGACGACCGTTCACGCCATTAATGTTACATGGCACCGCTGTTATAACGATGTCTATATTTGTAGGTAAGGCTTTTGAGGCGCTGAACGACCGTTCACCACCGTTGACGCAATTAGTGTTACATGGCACCGCTGCTGCGCGTCCCAAAACTCTTTGTGTCGCGACGTTGGATTGCCTATTGCGCGCACTGTGTAGTTGCAGTCTCTCCTGCACTTTGCTAAGGGCAGTCGCCAACAGCACGCTGAAAATCATAAAAGAAATGACTTGCAGCAGTAGCACGCTTTGTACCAGAGCAATGCTCGAGCGTCAACAAAAAGTCACAAAAAAACAATGAGAAAACCAGCGGCATGTCAACCCCCGCCTCAAAGGCGAACGCCCCAGCTACACTGCTAAAACATGTAACGAACCAAGATCGTAACATTAACAAAAAAAAAGCAACCAGCAAGGCACTGCTCTTCAATACTTGGGCTCAGACGCAACTCAGGACAATTCTACGCCAAGCGGTTCGAATACTACACTACACCGCGAATCAGCTCATGCTATGCCGTTTCGTGCCCTATTAGGTCATATCTTCTGTCGGGATGCAAAACACACTTTTCCACCCTCAAACTACATAGCAACTTCCGCTTCACATCACGAGGGACGTGACGCGGCTTCCTGCGCATCAAATGGTCCGTTTGTGCGCCTCCCACCTATTGCAAAGGACTCGCGAAAAGCCCAAATCACCTGAGGATCGCGACAGTAGTGCCCACGACATGGCAGCGTGCGGTCTGGCGGTCTGTGGTAGTGCCAGAATCGAAAATGCGTGTCCCCGCATTTT